>NW_013651868.1:0-12694 GCF_000499385.1 Eimeria necatrix | reverse complement strand
GCACCGTTCAGATGAGACACCATTAATCAGGTCTGCACACGCAGGAGGCAGCCACAAGGCACACCTATTCAACACAGTCGCCTACTCAGTGCCTACATATGCATCCAAATCGAAACAAGCTTTTGAGCGCAACTGTGATCATCAGTGCCATCGGAAGACTAAGACATATTCACAGCTAACGCGTTAAAAAAGCAACGGCTAGATATTGCACAAGGAACATTTCGATCCTTCGCATAGAGCAATGCCTACTCCCTGCAAAACACGGCACATTTTAGCAAGAAACTCCCTTCTGCATGCGCAACGGAGCCATTCCACACCTATGTCAAGAGTGCCGACAAAGGGCGGGTGCCCCGAGACCCAGCATCACTGTGTTCGTCACAGGCAGACTAGAAATGCCGTCCCAATATGCTGTTTCATGTGCATTGAAGCCCATATATATTGTTGCGTTTCGTACTGGCTGCAGTGCATGCAGTGCTCGAAACAATACACACGCACCCTCAAGTCTGTCGTTTCGATTCACCAGGTGACATGCTGGCAACCGTGAGCTCGTAAACGTTGATGTCACTGTGATCGTATGCTGCTGCTCTACCCTGTCAGTGGAACCCAAGAGCTTTAACCTAACATACGGGCTGCACCGCACCATCGCAGAATATCCGAGTATATTATGTTCTACATTCTTGGACCCTGAAGTTTGCGTAGTAGTAACGGAACACATTGCAGCCCGGTGTTCTCCGGCTCCCGATTGCTGGAACCACTGAAAGAATAGATAAAGCCATGTGCGTTTGCGTAATAAACGAAGACTACACTGCAGAAACCATTCAAAAAATAGAGAGATTCATGTGCGTTTGCGTAATGAACGAAGAGTAGCTGGCTGCATAGCAACTCGTCCAAGGAGAGCTGAATGACCGCAACTCTGAGATGCATAAAATGTAGCGGTGTTTGGCTCTTAAACACCATATCAAGCTTACTGTATCAAGCAGCAGAGGGAAGGTATGCCTGTGATTCGGACATTAATATAATGCGCAAATCTACGATCAGTGTCAAACCAAAATGCAAGTTGCAACTGTGACTGCCCAAGCTATTGTACGCCCGCATAATGTTAATGGCCAATTCGTCATTGAAGCTAATGGCCAAATATTATATGATCGACAGTTGCACCATTTGCATACACCGCAGCCTACTCCCTGCGAAAAAAAGATTTCCTTTTAGTTTGTGTTAACCTTTTGTATGGGTAACTGAACGTGAGCCTTTGCACAAGGGCGAATTCAATAACACGCTACAGTCGATAGCTCGCATTTAGGTAACTGTTGGTACGTACTCCAGCTGTGATTCACAATAAAGCCCTATAGGACTCACAACGCTACTTTGTGCATGGGGAAGCTCATATCGAACACCGTATTTCGTACTCGCTGCCCCCAAGGTTTTGCTGGCAGAAAATTCCCACAATCTTTCAAAAACACACAATGAGCCTCGATAAAATGTTTTGCATCCAGCAACACTTCTCAGAGCGTTATTCGTTTCAAATAGCAAATCAAAAGGGATGATCGGCATGTCACTACAACAAATGCGGCGGATAAGCAAAACAGAGGCATCTCCAAAGAAAAATATAATTCACGTCAAACAGGCCAAAGAAAACATCGCCAGAGACTCCTAACAGAGATATACTCCAACACTATTGTGATTCACTGAATCGTCAACAATAGGCTTTTGAGTCAGAAGTTTCACCTCCACTACAGGCGTGGAACATCCGCTAGCCCGAAAGCTCATCCTAATGCACATGCATGGCTCCCTTTTAATTTCAGAGTAACAAGACAGCGCCTCCCGTACACTCACAGGCTACATCGCGACAATGAACCATGCTTTGCTTTATTTGCGTGTTTCCTGCCTTCTTGGCACTTGCACAGTGTGTGCAGGTGAGACAACTGGCCTTTAAGCCTGAAGTGCTGCGAACCTTCAATGTGGGAGACAGCGATCTGACAAGTAAAGCAATTTCCCAGGTCATGCTGAACGAACGAGCACCAACTGTGTGTTGGCTATAGTTTTTAACCCACTCCTAGCATATCTAATACAGCAGAAAGTAGTGGGGATGCACTTGCCTTCAAGTGCAACACTTCGACAGGATACGAGTCACTCTAGCTCATCACACTGCTAAACAAGTGGCATCTATAATAGCCGATAATTGTATGTCCAAATAAAAGCAATTGCTGTGTTATGCAAATGGCAAGATATTACGGAAAAGCCCGCATCGTTCGTTACGTACTCCCTACAGAGTCAACATTGTTTTTTCCTGTCGCCGCTTTGTTTTGCCTGAGTAGTAGAGCCACCGCATAGCTACATAAGCTGGTGATTTCTACGAAACGAGATGTTGTGATCAAGAAGCTGCGAGAAATATATTTGCCTTGTTTCTACTGCTGGCAAGAAAGCAACCAAGTGTATCATGCACAAAAATATGCTCTTCAGAAACGCCCCTCAAGTCGTTGAGAAATAATTTGCTTGGGAAAAACGCAGGGCGAAGACAGAATCCCAATGAAGCGCAGCATTATATAGTCAGAAGCTGGTGACTCGGCGAAGATGACGTATGCTTTAAAAAACGCCGTCTAACTCAGAAAAAGGATAGTTGCCGTTATTGAGACCTAATGAATATGGTCTTAGCATGCCGATGATGCATGACTTCAGTCACAAACCACGGACAGCAAGAGATTTGGAGATGCATCCGATGACTCAGTGTTGAGCGCCTACCGTGTGAATGTGCTACTCTTGCAATTCGCGTACGGCCTGAGCCAGAACGTTGTGGGTCAGCCGTGAAGCATTACGCAGCCGCTGGCAGCAAATCACATGCTTAGTGTAAAGCCAATACGCAAGGGCATACTGCGACGCAAACTGAGAATGCAGCACAAAGATTTAAGGATATTAGAAAGTAGATCCAAAGCCACTTCTTGAGATTGGAACGCATCGCAACGTCTTCAACTGCAACAATAATGCTAGACAATCTAATAAAAACCGCATGTAGTTCGCCTTCCGTTCAGCGGTGGCACACGCTATCAAGAAGGCTTAACGATCGACCGTGCTTGATTTGAAGGCTTCACACGCATTATTTATTACAAAGATAGTGCGTGTACTGAACGACTGTAAAGAGCTCATGCCTTGCCATGACATTGAATGACTTTCTGAACCTTGCATTGGTCACTGAAGACTCCCTGGAGAAGCAGTGCTCTTGAACCAGATCAACAAAATGCTGCATATGCGCCCCCGCAGAAGACACGGTGGATTGATTATGAAGCAAAGTAAACTGTATAAAACATTGATAACATTTGAAAGCAAAAACTATGAGAGTCTCGTAGCAACTCGCTACTACATGAGCGTGAGGCGCAGCATTGTTTGAGGTCCGACATCACGGACAAATCGTGTCTAGCTGAGTAACGACATCTGCGCTTTTAAATAAAAAGCTGCAGTACTCTTATCATGTACGAATACTTGTTCTTAAGACAAAAACGCGAATACAAACAACCGTGCCAGCAGTGCATGCCCAAAAGCTTTATAGTCAATCGTGGTGTAACCGCACGACTGCGCATCAGGCGCACTTGACCAAATTACCTCCAGTGTATTGCCAAGTGCTAGACTTCCGCAACATATGCAGTGTAAGTCCGGTTCCAAAATGCATTGGGCGACCCCATTGCGGAGTTCTAATGCGAGTAGTCTACGAAGCTACGGCAGCGATACTACCCAACTTTGCGCTCTGGAGCGTTCCACACGAGCACGCGGTGACACACTGGCTGCATGTCAGAACGAGCTCTCACCCTGCTCCAAATACATGCGTTATGCTGGCAGTAAATGTGCAATTTCCGCAAAAAACTGATGTTGCGGGATCAAAATTGAAAACTGGAATCATATATTCTGGGCCCGTAGATAAAAAACGGCAACAGATACTTTGCTGCCAAGTGCTTTCCTAGTTTTGAGATTGGTTTCCTCTGATTTGCGTGCCTTTAATGCGTTACTGGATGCTTGTTGTTCCTGGCAAAAGCTTTGCTCATGCTAAATGCTTGGAGCTTTGAACGGGTAAGCAAAAATAACAAGCGACGCCAAGTAAGAGAAAAATGTTGCTGAATATCGAGAAGCGTAATGATTCGAAGGCAATTGAGCTAAATGCACTTATATGTTCCGCAAAAGAACACTACTCTGGCTTCAATATCTCACATTCCATTCGTTGAGCCCATTTCACTATTTAGAGATGAATGCAAATTCACTTCACATCGAAGCAGCGAGCTGAAAAGTAACAGGCATTCTAGGAACTTTCTGCCCCTTGTTGAACAATGTGAAATCGAGCTAGAGGCACATGCCAAAGAACCTACAGGCTACTCAGAGTAAATGTGAAGAGCATCGTGATACTCAGGGATTGGAGATGTGGTCAATCGCAACAAACTAACTAGGAATAAACACTTTACTTCAAAACTTCTTCAAGAGTTGCTAAACGAACCTGAACTGTGATATCTGTAACCAGACTAGGACAAAACCACGACATCTTTTTCGCCAAGCAGATGTTTTTGTGCAAGATAAATCACTTAAGTAGGACCTGAAAATAGGGCAAACAGCGTTTTAACTGTCATTGCAGCACAGATACTTAAAGTTTCCTAGAATGCATACCATCAACGACCACCAACAGATACATGACTAGAAATACAACAAGAATGAAAACAGACTGCCTGTGAGTTGCGCGCCCACCTCAGCACCGTGACTAGTAAAAGTGGCTGACGTGACGGCTAGTGGCCCTCACGAATGCACAGCAAACACTGCTTCGCGAAAACGTACTCCCTGGACGCCCAGCGCTCCACAAATATCTGTCAATAAAATTTTTTCCGGGCGCCGGCCAGCGCGTGTGCATCAGTTGTGAAGAAAAAGAGATATTCGACAAATGCCTAGCGACATTGTGTCGATTTATTTTAAAGAACGACAGTTCGCAACGGCGAAAAGATTTCATGAGTGCAGGCATCAGTAAGCAAGCACCCATCTTCCATTTGCACGCGCCAATCCCTTTCAAATTTTGTTTCGATGCTTTGGTAGTACATCTCCAAAAGTTAACCTTTCGTCTCTACAATCTTTAACCTTCAAGCAAAACTCGATCGCTTCCCTTTAGCTGGACTAAGGAACACTTTAACGCACATTGTATGTGTACGCGAAGACCACAAAACAGTCACGGCCGTCCGCGAAACGAGACTTTGCTGGAAAGCCCGAAGAAAGCCGAAAGCCCGAAGAAAGCCCATCTTTTCGCGACGATTGCAGTGTTGCACACCAGAGCAGTGACGATATCGACAAGCTGACCGTTTCATTTTGCCTTCAAAGCTCTCAGCAGACGCCATGACACTCGAGAATTTCATTTGCCAATTCATGGAAAAAGTTCAAGAAACAAACCTTCATTATATCACAGGCACAACAAACTGAACCACCAGTCTGCAGCATAATGCGTTTAAACAAATGTGCTGAGAGATACGAAAAAATTGCTAGTTCCCTAACACTAGCTCACGTCCTTTTAAGCAGTCCACATGCTTGCTTTCAGGAGAATAAGAACCAGCTGTGGGGCCCCACGGGGGCACCCAGGGTGCCCTCAAAGACCCTTTAGGGGCCCCCCTGGTGCCCCCTTGCTGCTTGCTGCTGCAGCAGCAGAAGCAGCTGACGTTGCTACAAACGATCAACGTCACATAAGGGAATCAGTGAAGCGCGCGGCTTCACACCCAGTTAAGGCTATCAGGCTAGAAAAGGAGATCATGTATCGTTTCATAAGAAGTGTTTCCCCTACTATATAAATCACAATCACCGGAATAAGTTTCTCCAATCTTCGCAAAAGCGCGGTGCGAACTCGGCACCACATCAAATGTACAACCAATATCAATCAAGTATCTTCTCACTGTGTCTCATGTTGATTGCATCATGTAGGAACATCGCATTCTAAGCACTCACAGACTGCGCGGAAACAGTAAAGCATCATTTAAACATGCAACGTTTCGCAACTGCTGGCGTCTACACAAGCATTGTGCTCGTGCTGAAGACACCAACCAAGCGCGTGCTTAGTCCTTCGGTGCTCGTTTCTGTTTGGCGCTACATGCAAGCTCAAAATTGTCCACATGTATGTGCAAAATGTCTGGCAAATATCGAAGTTTTTGCTCATTCCAATGACTCTTGGCTTTGCAAAACAGAACAGCAGAAAAGACTGAATATCTATGCTTCACCTTTCTGCCGTAGGGCCGCAATTACGAAAAGCATTTGATGCGAAGGCCAGATGTGGCTGCGCATGCAACAGAAGTCACACGATAGATTGATGTACCCAGTTATACCAAAAATAAATGCATCACGGCGGCATTCACCACCTCCCGATACATCAGCTCTACTTCAACTTACTCCCTCAAAGAAGGCGTCCCAAGAGAATCTGTATAGACCAACAATTTGTGTTAAACGCTTTCCAGCCAATTGTGTAGAAACTGGGAAGGAGGCGACGCATGTACCTAATCAAGAAACATGCGTAGCATGCAGGCGGCTGATTTTGTATCTGCTTTCTTGTTAGAAACAACTAGATGTAAACATTTCATACACGTTAGCAGCGAAACACAAATATCTTTTTCTTCACACCTACATAACAGCCTTTCTTGAGTCTAAACTGCAGTTCCCTGTATCCGCTTAGAGATCCCATCTTTGGTACGGCTACTCCATTTCTCGATGATACTTCCAGGACTCTACAAAGCCTGCCTTGCAGCTCAGCCAGCTCCTGCTCTACTGCAGCCTTAACCCAAATTTGCCGATCACGGAAAGCAGCAAAACCACAGAAACTAGACCAGGTGGGTTGCACTTGCTAAGCTGCAGAGGTTACTGGCAGCAGCACCTCAACAAAAACTTTTCAAACTTGCTGGTAGGAGTTGGCTTTGACTTGACAAAAGAGCAGACGTTCAGTCGCTATTCCAATACATCTGCTCAGCAAACAAAGTCATGCGGCACTGAACGCTTCTCAGTCTCAATTCTTAATTGCTGGTGTCGTTGTTTTCACGCACTGGCTGCATTCCGCACAAGCATATTCCCGTTCAAAGGGGTCGTAGGCGTTAGAGGACTGCAGGGATACTTTGACCTGCAAGAAGCCCCTATCGACGATCCGTCAGGTGAGTTGTAACAAAATATCAAGCATCCTGTTTACTCACGATACGCTTTCCCAATCGTCGACAGGTTTAAGCTCAGTTTACGGCAGAAGTGTAGATTTTGGTCTGACTCGCGAGTCTGCTCGAACGCGTAATCAGTGTCTTTTGCACGGCACCCACTCGGCTGTTTTTCAGCAAGTCCAAAAAAGGAGGATTGTACTGCTTGCACTCACGGGCTTTGGAAAAGCAATGCAAGATCATCCAAATGCACAGCTTGCCACAGCCGCCGACACTCCCTGAGACAGCATCCTTGAGCTGGACACAACAACTAAAAGATTGCTAGCAGCTTCGTACGCAGTGTTCAGTAACCCTTCATAAGATGCACAAACGTTGTCATACAAAGTTGCCAAATTTTGGCGAAATCTCAAACTCCCACCCTCTCTCCATAGCTATCAATGGCGAAGCAAAGCGACACGTCTGCCTCACGTGTTTAGAAAATTCTAGTGAATGAATGCAAATGAGTGGGGGGCTAGATGCTGCCGCATGTCGAGTTCAAACATCCGAATAGTTTGCAATAACTAACAATAGCAAACGTAAAATGACCAGCACCGTTGACCGCCTGCTGATTCCTTGCCGCAATTGAGACCTACACCCTTGTAAACGAACGGCTTCGTGACTCCATCTAACGTCCTTGTTGCCAACGTCGTCGAGGCGCTTCTTAAACGGTGAAAACGAAGGCTGAGGCGTGCGATAAACGAAGCGAAACGCACACGTCGCTGATTATGCCCTTGATGCCTGCAAACGCAGGAAGATACGCACGCATGTGAGAGCCTAAGGCTAGCTAAACCAAAAATACCAAAAACCATTGCAATTATGCATCTGCTAGTGCAAGATACCTCAAGTCCAAAAGGAACCTGCCGAGTTATGTTTAAGGTCCCCTTGGCGGTCAAGGTCAACAGGCATCTACGAAGTTACTAGAAACCTTCAATTTCGTCGCTCTAAAGTCGAAGATTAACTTGCAAACAAGCAAACGCACAGCTTCTGCACGGTCAGCAACAACTCGGCAATAACAAACTCAGTGCCGCCACCCAAAACGACACGTCCAGAAATTAGGAAAAACAGCAAAAGCGTGCTGTACCCGCTGTTTTGCCTGTCAGATTGTCAGAAACAGACTCAGCTTCCTAACACTAAACTCACGTGCGAGAAATGGACTAAACCTCCAGCTTAACAAAGAGCACTGGACACACAGAACAGAAACGCAACAAATCCGAATCTCTGCAGTTTCAGGCACAAATAATCTGCATTACACCTAAGTACATACCGGCTACACGGCGTGGAAAAAGAAGCAGGCCCTTACGCACGCACTGTGCCTTTCATAAACATCATAGGCGTTCAATTACTGGCGTAACAAGACGTGAAAACATGCCTCCGTAGAACAAAACGATCATTATTTCACACGAATAGCACTGAATTAGAAACTTCTTTCTTAACGAGCGGCTGAAGCGTTAGACAAGAACTACCTTCTGGCCACGCAATAATGTTACTGCGTAGTGGTATCAACAAGAAAAATATCTGCCTTCACAGGTTTTTTCCAGTTAAGTAGCGTTTGAAGAACAATTTTAGCTGAATTCTGGGCAGCGCTCTGGATTTTTGTAGAGCAACACAGACACCTAACCGCCATGCAAAACCGAGTAAGCGTTTTCCTTTCCTCTCTTGTTTATGAAAACAGAAACAGGAAGCGTATTATTGCATGCATTCTCTGGCGGTGTCCAGCTCCATGAATGCTCTCACTATCTGCGTCAAAGCAATGAAACGTCGTGCAATGGGGCAAGGTGCCACGAAGATTTTGGGCCACAAAGTAAGCAGCATGTAGAACTTTGGTTTGACAGGTTAGGGTATGCTAGATGCCCTGTAGCTAGTGAGCTTTTGAATACAGAGTTGGCGTTGCGGTGCTCTTGCTCACATGACGCACTAAAGATGCAGACGCATGCTGCATGCAACTGCGAAACTGGCAGCCAGGCCTAACCGTTTCGTCGACGCAGATGCTTACTAGCCCAGCAAACACACAGAACGTCTGCGGTTCGCATATACATCGCAATAACATAACTAGCTAGAAGAGCTTATCAGCAATGGATAGCAGCTAAGCGCTGTCGCAGCCTCAGTGACTCTAAAATATTTAAATTTTACCATAGCTTACTCCCTGAAAAAAATGGAACGCTGCATAAATAACACGTTACTTTTCTTTTGACGTTATCCATCTTCTAATCATAATAGCATAAAATTTATACGAAATGCTCAACAGTGCCTTCAAGCTTGTTCGCTGACGTTGCTCTTAATATCTGTGAACGAACAACGAAGACATGCAAATGTGCAAACTCTCTGCACACGGAAACTGCGCTGTGAATACCTGGGTATCAACATCTCCTACAACTGCAAAAATCGTCCAACCTAAATTCAACTTCATTGGTTAGGACGTTCTCAAACTCTGCTTAGTTAACACGGCCCAAAACTGTGTGAGCGACGTCTAGAATCTTCTAGGCCGACTGAGCCTATGGGCTTTATCGCCTTAGAATTGGGCAAGTGTGCTCTTCATTGCACTTGAACTGCATATAGGGAAACCCCAATAAAACTGAGATTATACGCAAGCAGAAATATCCAGAAAACCTGAATAGAAAGAACGTGCTATACGTGCTGCACTGCACACTATACCACCAAATCAATCGTTTCACCTTGCGTATAGAAGCTTATCCAGAAATAACATATAAACGTACCTGATTTCTTCGCCTAACCATATAAAGTAATGAAACGGAAACACATGAGCTGTTCAAGCCTACAACGTTAACAGGGCCCAACGATATGAAACATAACATACTGGCTGCACGCCATGAAAAAATAGCCGCACATCCGACGCAGGCGTGTTTCCTTCAGAGAACTGAAGTCATTTCAACAACTGGTAAGATTTCTGTAGCCAAAAGAAGTCCATCGAAACAAATGAGCAACATCTCTCAAGATACATATTCGGTAAATGCTAAGCAGGAAGTGCGGCCAGAGACGCAAGGCTTCAAAACTCCTCCCCATCAGAGAGAAGAAACGCGGCAGAGGTACTAAGCCGATAGTTAAACACAGCACATGTTCCCCTGCACAGATCCGGTTCATCTAATATTTGTTCATTTATTATTTAAGTGTGACCTAGGGAAAAGCTTCGAATTTGAGTTTGGTATATGAGACACAATAAACGCAGGGACGAACCCTTTCAAACGCTTCCTTGTCATTTGTTGTTGTCCAAGTATCGACACAAAGTGTCACACTGCATCTACCCACGTACTGTTAAAAGGATATGCAACATTGTCTAAAATTACAATCACCGGAGCCTCAGAAAGCAGCGCACTTGACATGGAACATGGAAACGACAAGTGAAGCCATTCAATTCTTTCGGAATTCAACACTGCCAGAAAGCAAAGAACCTGCCCCGCGCAGCTGCCAAGATTATATCAGACCTCAAATGACTGGATTGCACTGTTTGATGAGAATAATAGTCAGCCAAATGACCAAATGTGGTCATCCATGTATCTACAACTAAGCCGGCGTTTATAATAATTAAGACTCGTCTTGGGGAAACTCCTGCAGCTGATGCCAGACGATGTCGCGCATGCAACACGAAGCTCAGGATGATGGTATCACCTTGGAGTAGGACGTAGGCTGCATGGCCACAAGTTTCACAGCATCCTGACATCCCTTAGATACCTCAACGTACGCCCTAGCAAACCAGTGCTCTATATATAGCTCGTCCCAGGTTCATCTGTTTCAAGGACGGACCACCCTCTTTCAAACAATTTGTGGCAGTTGCAGAGCAATCTAATACGTATCTCAGCATGCGAAACAAATCATCGGATGTGCACTTGATGCCTGCTAACGGAAGAAAACAATAATGCAAGTATATAAATAATTAAAGCGACAGAGCGTCGAACTCCATTCACCGTACAACCACAAATGAGAGCTACTGTAGTCTAAAGTCTAATTGCCAAGATCCGTTTAAGCTGCGCATGGATGTGACGGTCAGTAGATTTCTTGGTCAGGTTCCCAGTATCCGGTAGGCCGTTTGAGCAAACATCTATCTTCGTTTTGTAGCAACTAATCTTTTTATTGCATTTTCAATGTGCATACGTAAACGCCAGCAAGATCGGAAAATGTTAATAATGAAGTAATTTATGATAAAGAGAATGGGCAAAAAAGGCACGCAATAGACGTCGCCGTATACACTACTTCGACGAGATTATTGCAACACCAATTTTTTAATCTTGCTAATTGCAGTCGTTTCCGAAATGAGAAAGGAACAGCCTCTCATCCGCTGCTCTTCAACAAACAACAAATTTACAAGCGGTCAGCCTTTATTTACCAGGAACCAACGTCACATCTATTCACATACCATCTGTATTCAGCAAAAATAAGTGGACATCTCAGGCAAGCCGTCATCCTTCCTGGTGCATCATATCATGCCACCTCATTCACAACAGCAGATCATAGAAACGAGAGGAGCTTCTGGGGAAAAGAATTTGTCATTGTAGGGACGCTAGAGGTAAACGCAATCCGTCAAATATGTGTTTTGCACACGAAGCTAAGATATAAGACTGTTTGAAAACGCATGAGCTCCGTTTGTGACATTGATTAGAGACTCCGCTCTCCACATAAATAGCGGCTTCCCAAACTTCTTCCGTGGATTGCGTTCTCATGTTCTGTCGCCACAGGAGAATCGTGGATTTCAAGATATCACAAAACTCGCAGGTAACATATAATCCGCGAATTTGCATCGCTTTGGCATCATCTGTTGTTTTGCAAGGACAAACAAGAAGCTTTGTACTGCATAAACGCACCTCCTTCACAAAATCAGAGCGACGTCGGTAAAAAAGCACGGTGGCACAATCCCTGTCAGCAGCACGGGAAGCACTATGTCTGACCAGAAGCCGACGAGCTAGCGCATTCTCGGTTCATGGTATTCAATTCTATCTAATACTTTAATGCGTCGATTTCATCAGACCACAAGAAGCAAATTCAGTACTAATTAAACAAAAAAGCAACAAGCAGGGAGGCAACAACCTAAAAACACCAGTCACTGCTTCCGCACACGATAGCATGTTGCGAGAATCAGCCAACATGAGCATTAGAGGGAATAGGGTGCACAAGAGTGTCAAGCAGCAGCGCATGGTCCCAACGCTGTCCACTCTCTCAAACCTCACGCTTATTGATCCTCACTCCCTGGAAACGTGACGCTTCATTCAGAATCTATATGAACTGTGCGACAGCGGCAAGAGTCCGCCAGCTCTTGTATAACGACTTCAAAGGGTCAGGATACATCGCTGGCACGATGTATATTCGCATTCAGTACTAATTAAGCAAAAAAGCAACAAGCAGGGAGGCAACAATCTAAAAACACCAGTCACTGCTTCCGCACACGATAGCATGTTGCGAGAATCAGCCAACATGAGCATTAGAGGGACTAGGGTGCACAAGAGTGTCAAGCAGAAGCGCATGGTCGCAACGCTGTCCACTCTCTCAAACCTCACGCTTATTGATCCTCACTC
>NW_013651867.1:0-12536 GCF_000499385.1 Eimeria necatrix | reverse complement strand
CCATGAGGCGCTGCAGCAATGACACAGTTGATGAATCCAGGTGACGAGAGGCATGTGTTGCTCCCCGGACTGCCTTGGCGCTGCCTAGGAGGTTTGGTGCATCAACGCAGTGCCAACACGCACTGTGTCTGCGGTAGCTTTATCGTAAGGCATATTGCAGCGGTGAGCATTTATTTTTGAGCCCGGCGAGGAGGCGTGTTTACGCGGATTGAAGCACATGGGAATTGAGCGAGCAGCAGTATGGCCCCTCAAATGTCGAGCTACAGGTGGACTCAGGTTTCGAAATAGGTGAGACTTCATTCAACTACAGATAGTCCGTTACCGGATGCACATGATGCATTCTTTGCTTAATAGAGGAAGTTTATTGAGGTGTAGGCAAATGACGGGTAACGGACTCGTGTGAGACCGTTGTCGTGTGTAGGCGCCGTGCAGTGTGAGCGAGCCAGGAAGCTGGACCAGTGACGGCGTCACAAGACAAATACCGCAACATTGTTATTGCGTATAGTGACATGGTCTATTCAAACGGTCCTCCAAGCAGCTTATGCCGATGTTCGTCCACTGACCAGGATAAACACGTTTCGCCAGCTCTTCGTAGCTCCACGCGTCGGTTGCTGCCGTGCAGCTGGTACCTACCAGCTGCCACTAAGACACCAAGAAAACAATTGAGTAAGCTGTTGGCCCTGCTAAAACCGGGCAGAGTTGTTAGCTCCGCTAGTAAGTTTGTGAAGAGGTGAAGCGAGAAAGAGATGAAAATGCATAGACAACCTCTAGAGAGTGCGACAAGCCACATGCTTGATGCAGTCACGTCAGAATGAGGCTGGATAGTTTGTTGAAAACATTTTCCAATGTAAAGCACGCATTACAAGATTTCGTTGCGCTGCGTTGGTGCAGTGACATAACGGTGCACAAAGAATAGTAATATGGTACTACATCTTACTTCACAGCAACATCATGCCAGACGCGTGATACATTTTAAGGTTCTGCGATTCGTGTTGCGTGGAAACACTCATTATAGCCACTTTTTGCGAGTTTTGCGGCAATTGGCACGCGGCTCAATCATATATGCAGGTAGCTGCGGGTGCAGATCGTATGCTCTGGGCTGTGGCGTTTTCTTCTATGATTCAATGTACAATGCGAGATTGTGAGAGCTACTTGAGTGGGAAATGATTGCCATGTACGCGCAGGGAGTTCGTTTTCCATGACTCCTGATCCTTCATCCTTTCCGTTTCATGACATGCAGGATGCTTTTAACGAGAGCTGTTGACAGTAGATGAGGGAATTTCACTCTTCGTCAGGTACGGTGTTACATTCAGCAAAAAGCGACGATTTGTAAATGTAACGTTACTCTTGTCTCAGTGCTTTGCGCACTTTTTCCATGTTTCAGTGCAGAACTATCGGAAGAGCGGAATAAAAGGGGCGTCCACGCAGACGCCCAAGGCACTATGCTGCATCATACAGGCAATGGAATATACATCCAGCGGAAATTGCTAGTTCTACAATAAAGCATATAGTTGCGAAAACGTTTGGTGGCGCCGCACGCAGATCAACACATTGATTACATCACCACTTGAAGTGTCTTCAAGGCGCAGACAGCTTAGGTGTAAGCCTTTTAAGTAAAGCGAACGCTGGCCAACTTTGAAGTCGTATGTCTGGTCTTGAAGCCCTCGAAATCGAATTGCACTTGTATATGTTTATACATACCTGTAAAAGCCGCATTTTCTCCACAGGCAAAGCTTTGTTTCTATTTTTGTCTCGAAAGCTGCTGAGCGTGGTGATGTATAGAAGAAGACCTTACAAATAGATGAAAATATCTCATAATTTGAAAACCTGAAAGCAATCTGCCACGTTGCAACGCAGTCAGTACGTTGCACAGGTGGTGACGAACAACCCATAGTTTCTTAGCAAAAGGCCATATCTAAAATCATGGACAGTAACTTTTCACATGCTCCAGGGAATGTTCAAAAAGCCCTGTGATCTGACGCTTTTGCGAAAACCTCTGATTCTACGCGTGCCACATCAGCGCAAATGCTTCTTTCAAAAGACCTGGGGCTCTATCAGGCAAAATTTGACACGAAGCTGAGGTTTGCTGACTTGAGCTTTGTGCAGACAAACAAGCACAAAGAGTCCCTGATTGTTGCAAACACTGCAGGGAGTAAAACATGCAATATATCTAGTGCAACAGACAAAACTTTGAGGCAGGGCGTGGTCCGAGATGTTACATGCCATGCATTACTGACCCAAAAAAGTAAACGCATGGGGAGCGACCAGTGAATTAGGCATAAGGAAGATTTTTGAGAGCATGCGCGATTGTGGAAGGAAAGAGTAGAAACCTCGGGAAATATCAGTGTATAAGACGGCGGCAGAATCTCACGAACACAGACTACACGTTTTTGCGCTGCTGTGGGGCAAGCGCGTACCAGGCAAGTTTCGAGTTGGTTTTTCTGCTAGCTTCCTGCTCGCTTGTGGCTATTTAAGCTTTCTACATGTTACCACGTTACGCCTCCTTTCAGACAGTATGTACTACTCTGCATGTTGAAGAGCTGAAGAGCTGCGTCCACACAGGTTTGTGAGCGATTGTCATTTTAGTTTTCTGCTGCTTGCAGTCTCTCTTAAAGGAGCCTTTCAAGCCGCAAGTGCTTGAATACTGATTGCAAAAGCGCCATTCCTTTTGAAAGCTACTAATTTAGATATGCTTTAATACAGTCATGCAATTGGCCTAGGCACCATTGCTCTCATTACATCACGAGAGTTTGCAGTATGAAATAGAGAGGTAGACATCCAGCCTTCCAGGTGGTGGCATGAGTCTTGACCGTCCCTGGGTTTTATTTCGGATCGTGTGGGCGCAGCAGCGGTAAGCCAATAACTGCTTCTCAATCAAGAAGTAGTTTGGAATTTGGATTTATAAGCGTTTGCTGCCCTAGCTTTTTTGACATTTTGCGAGGCACGATTTCATAGAGTCTCGGTCCGTTGCCCTGCGTTCAATTCAGGGTAGACGTGGAGCACAAAGATAATGAAAACACATTTTGAAGTTGGAGGTGAAAAACCTTTTGGAAGTTGGAGGTTGTACGCGAGCTGATGCATGCAATGCAAAGGGCACCTAGAGCAGCAGGGCAATTCATTCCATTGATCAGCAGGGTGGTCGCCCGTAATTTAATGCAATTCAATGCGATAATCAAAATGATTTATAGAGGGGCATGCATTCTGTACGCCTTAGTTTTTATCGGCTGCAGAATGCATGAAGGAAGACCCAAAGGAAGCTTCCAAAAACACTTGTTCAAGCTGAATGTGGACATCAGCGCTCAATATTCCAAATGGTTACGGTAGGTGTCGGCAAGTATACTTGTATGCAGCATATGCATCGTTGTGGCCATGACAACTCCAGTTTTGAATAATGGGTATTGCTCGAAAGTATGGCTTGGGCTTCGATCTGATGAGCCGGTGCACGAGGCTGCCAGGATCCCATAAAGACGGTGTGTACTACGGCCTGCTGTGCCAGCGGAAAAAAATTATGTGCTTAGCTTGCACTTTGCTTGTTTTCATGCCGCTAATATGATGGATATTGATTTGTCTCCCGAATGTGAAGCACTTTGGTGCCCACGGCTCGAATTTTGACCCAGCAATATACCACATGAGACAATTCCTGCCGCGTCAGAATCCCAGCATCCTGTACTTAATGTCACTTTCCTTGTGCTATTCTGTTCGCTTAAAACCGTGCGGCAAGCTTGAACACAGCTCCCGTGCACTAAAGTTGGTAGCACGACACTGGGCCCTTTGTATTATAATTAAAATAACTGTTTATTGGGCGGTGAATGTCGGAGTTTTTCCACAGACTGTCCCATGCCAAAGCGTATGAGGCTTTGAGGCAAACGGAATATGGAAAAGCTTGACTAGTCTGCAGATAGTGCGCTATGCGACACATCTTTTGGAGCTGTCCTCGACGAGAGCACGCCACTGTTTTGTAGTTGCGAGAGGGATGTGTGCATATAGGCCAAAGCGCAGCAGCAATGAGACTTATGGGAAAGTTGACATTTTGAATAGCCAAGGATGCGACAAAATTTTGATCGGCAGCTCTAGGTCATACATATATGTGGTAATAACCGCCTAATATGAGCATATGAGCATACTAAGTTAGGTCTTTATGGGCCTGAGTTGACTAGGTCCATGCATACTTGTTCGGGCAAGGCCAATAAACGATCGACCCGTGCTACAATCGCGCTGTTCTGCCGTGCGCACATCAATAGACATTATATTCGGACGTGCATTTGGCACTGAGGCAATTCTACCCATGAAGCCCGTGCGCAACGCATGTATTGAGGACGCTGAAAATATTGACATGCAAATAATGTGATTGGGGCCTTTCAATAGCCAAAAGCAATGGAATATAAGGCGAACTAGCTTCTGTGAGACTTTAGATAAGCCTATAGGTCCTGCAGAGGGGCAAGCAAGGCTGTTCATGCCTGAGGGGCAGACGCAGAAGCTCTTTTCTGAGCTGTTACAACACAGCGCTTGGATTCAGATGTGTTTAGGGCCTCAGCGCGGGTGTTCACTCCAAACTGGCAATGGGTTTCACCGCATGCTCCCGCTCTATGCGTGTGTTTGTTTTCATTGTATTGTGAGCTTGTCGCTATGCCTTTTGAAATTCACGCCGACAACACTAGAAGCGCAAGCATGATTTTGAAAACACGTAACATAATGTTTTCTTTTGGTTGTAGCTTGGCAGTTCTGTGTCTACATTGCAAAACAGCCATACAGGCGGAGCAGGGAAACCCCAGATGACCTGCCCAACTTCCAGATAGTGCGCTGGGCATGCATATAGTGCAACCAACACTTATAGCAGCGAGAACACGTGTTTAATCGACAGGAGCCCTAAGCACAAATAATGCACATAACAGTTGCATGAGCGATAGTCTGCATGGGACATAAGCACGGCAATTTACGTCCCGACGAGGCTCGATTCACCGTGTGTGCAGGTAGCTTTGAGCAGATCACCAGGATGATCCTCGAACACGTAGCGGCCATGCATATACTTTAATTGTTTGAAGCAGCTGCGCAGCTTTGCAGATGCTGCCGGTACGTGGCCTGGTCATACCGAGCTCACTGCAATTCACCCGGTGCAAATAGCACAAAATTACAGTCCACATGTTCGTATGGCGTGAGAAAAGCAACTCTCTTTGCAGAATGTGAGTACCATGCTTTGTGCAAGTGGCGTAAATGGTAAACTCCAAGCAACATGGTGTGGGGCGGTTTCGCAGTTACGTTTGTGCGGGAAATAACTCGAGCTTCTCACTAGTCAGTAATTTCCGCGGTCATCGGGAACTTTACTTTTCGAGCATGCTGCGTGAGAGGTGAACACGTTTGTCCCCTTTTAAACATCAGATTCAATAGCAAAATAAGCTGTAAGCTTCACATGTGCTGCCCACAATTTTTTAGGTCCGATGCACCAAAATGCACATTGCAAGAGATTCGCACAACATCGGTCCCGTGTTTTTCTGCTATGCTAGCATTTTCCAGGTAGGTGCGCTCTTCTTCTAGGGTGCTGTAGCTCAACGTAGTGGCGCGAAAACCGTGAACATCTAGACGCACAATTGCACATTACGCAGCATAAACAGTGCGGATACACTGGTTTGTCTTGAATTTGATTGGCAGAAGTTTGAGAAGTACAAAGTGTACCGATATTTGCATATCGCGCAGACAGTGCGCTAGGAAGAACAAAGGATGCAACCTTCACGCATGACAGCATTAGGTTATCTCTGTAGCAGCATGCAGGCTGCGCGCAGTCGTGCTCGGAGGCATTGGCTTGCAGAGTGCTGCAGGAACTACCCGATACACAAGTTCGCGACAGTCAGATGCTTGTCAAAGTTTGCTTGGCGGCACGCGAAACCGGTCACACTGGCAGCAGGAGCTGCAAGCTGCAGCTAGATTTAGTGCGAATGACTCTTAGCGCATTGACTACTTCGTTGGCTTTTTAATCGAGATAACTCAATGCACGCACCCGGTTAGACGGGTATCCTGGATTTTTCCTGGCGTTGGGCAGGAAGAATGAATGCGGCTCAATAGTTTCCACCTGAAAATATGTTTTGTTGGCTGATCGACGCTATGGTCAGGACAACACATCTGTACGAACAAGTTCAAATCGCTTTGATTAAATGCAGGAAGTTAGTACAATTACCTCTGAGACGAAGAAAAAGCCGTTCAGCGCCGAGTCTGCTGGATTGTTGTCTTTTACGATGTGCGGCTAAGCTGTCTGTTGTACCATTCGTTTTGAAATCGTTGTTGGAAGCACCATACTGCGTTGTAAACATTCGAAGTAGGTGGATGATCGACAGGGAACATTAGCTATGTCAATGATGCCAAAATTTGCTTCGTTTAACTCTTGAGTTAAGAAAGATATAATTCAGGCTTTGCTCTGTGCGTACATCTACAAGTAACGCACTTTTTAAGAGCACGTCTTGTGGCGTAGCTTGGGCGCACTAGACCATGTTGTGTGTACCCTTCTGCTTGTTCTTCAACAAGGGTTTCGGCATTGCTTTTGTGGTGTTTTGGTTGCAGGGGATCAAAATCAGCGCATCGGATTTCGGACCAACACAAATCTGCTCTGTCTCCTTTTGCATGCTGCCGTTCGGCTATAAGGCGCTGGTGCTCCTGTATCCTGCAGATAGTGTGCTCCGCGACACATATAATGAAGATGCAGCAGGCTATGCATCCTGTTTTCAGTCCACAGCAGACGGCGTCTGACTAGAACTGACTCTCTAGGTATTACTGTAAGTCGAAAGATTCGAGCTTTAGGGCGAAACGATTCGTTTAGATATCCCACAAGATGATGACATCCGGCAATTCAGAAAGTGTGCCGCACATGCCGATTCGGGAAATTACGGCGGCAACGTGGAGATAATGTTACTGATAGTCATGTTGTGAAGGCGTCTAAATGTGACGGTCTCGTGGACCAGCGTTCGGCAGAGAAAGTGTTGTCAACAAGTATAGTGATGTATTCACAGCAATCTTTTGGAAGCAGACACTGAGACCGCTCAGTTCAGTATTCAAGTCTTCCTTCTTCCAGTGACATAGTGTTGTGCGCTTCCGTCTTGTCATCGTCCTGCGCCTTGCACGCGTTGCTCACCTTCAGATCATGCGACGAGAAACAAGTAGTACACTAGCCGTTAAAAACGCCAAATGATATCTATCCGCGTGAGCAACTCGCTAATAGTTTTGATGCACGAGCCACTAGCTTTCCTTATCTGCATGCAAGCATTATTAAAACGCGAGTGGCGTGATTGTAGAAGCTACCAAAGCAGTGAGCGTGAAGCCAGCAACTCATGTTTCGGTCATGACGTGGTTGTTGCATTGCTTCACGATGTCCCAGCGGTAATGTGAAATCAGATAAGCATTCATTGCACGAAATCTGGGTACTGATGCCGCGGCAATAGTTAGTGTGTCACACGATACCTGCGGTGAATCCACACTAGAAAGGATAAGCCAATCTACTAAAGGAAAAAATGGTGTGAAACACTCTGGCTGGCACATGCCATGGAGGCTTCAAAGTGTTCTTGTGTGGCTCTAGTGCCGCAGTAAGTGCGACGGTGGCAGATGTGGAATCCCGCAAGCAAATGCTGAGCAGACAGAGTCAATGCGTTCATATTATGATTCTATCGAACAATTTTGGTTCTCGAGGGCTCCGTGTTTAAGTTCTTAGTCCTACCTCGACTGTGTTACTTGTTGCACATGACAGACATTGCCAAAGTGGACACAGAAGCGACTTACTCGTGTCCGTATGACGGAAGCCAGTGATTAGCGCGTCGCAATACATAGACCTAAGTAGCCGTTTATGTAGCTCTTTAATTGAAACGACATGCATCGATGCAGGCTGCGAAACTGGCCGTGTCGAGCAAACTGTTGCAAAACCTGCATTTCTCTGCACTTCGATTTGTTAGAGTAGATTAGTGTGCAGATTTTGTGTGTGGACTGAGCCCCCAGGCATCCTGGTGTATATCACTTAACCCGACGCTCTCTGGGACCCACGAGTGAAACACAAATTGACCAACGCCTGACTGAGAAATAAGGGAAGAGATAACGTTTTTTCCGCCTTCTGCGTATGCCATTTATAGTGCACTCCTTTCAACTTCCTTGATGCATCCTGCAGAAAGTGAGCAACAGACCCTGAATATTGATTCGTTAGTGAAAAAGCAGTTCTTTGTAGATATGTGTGCAGAAAATTGTTTAATAGAAGTGCAAAACAAAAGCGTGGCAACGTGTTGCTCACTGTGGCAAGTCGGCCACTGCGAATATTATCAAATAGTCTGCAAATCGCAAAATGTTGATGCACTCCCGCTAGAAGCACATAAACCCACTCGGAAAAAAAAGAAAATTTTGACTATGCATGTGGTGGATCATTTAGGTCATGCGGTTCTACATGATGAATACAGTTCTCGGACACAGAGCAATACACTAGCAGTCTATCAGGTTGTGCGGCGCACTTGATTGGCTCGAAATGCAGTTGTGTACACTGGGTAGAGCACGCATGCTTTTTGTATCCAGCTGGTGAGCAGCAAGGGTCATTGCACGCCCTAGTAGTCTTCTTTTGGATGAATCACTAGTGTTGCTGTTTTCATTATTGTACAGAAAAAATGCTTTCTGTTCCAAGCAACCGTGCACTATTCATTGTCTTGAACGGCGTTTCAAACTCTGGAATTTTTTTGACACTGCATTTGGCAGTAATGCATACGCTTCGTGATACATAGCATTCTCAACCACAGGTTGTCCTGTACACCCGAACGTGCGGTAGGTGTCTTGCATGTCCCAACTGGCAGATTCTGCCACGCAAAAAATTCCCTGACTGGCACACTTTTAAGAGGCCATCTAGTTACGCCATTAGAAATTTGTCAACGCTGCTTGACGTATGGCACGCATAAGATTCAACAGTAAATACGCAGTAGTCTGGTGATATGTGCAGCACCTCTGAGCCATCGTAGTGCGGGCAATCAAACGTACTCACTGGAGCAGCGAGTTTCAAAGTATTGTGAAACCTGGGCGTGTGTGGCAGCGTGGATGGACGACACAGCCATCACGCAGGTAGGCTGTACAACACGCAGGAAGTGCGTTACATGACGCGCAAGTGGCAGAGTCGATTTCGTTTGCGTGTTGTGGAGGGTGGCTTGGAGGCAGTGATGCAAAAGACTAGCAGCTTGCGGACAGATAGATGCGTAGGGCGAGTGATATCCTTGATAGATCAGCGTTGCCACATGGCTTGGCAGTGGATTGTTGGTACGTTGCGAGCGATGTACCTTGCGGGGTCAGCAGCAAAAGAAAAGTGCGATTCAGTTATAGTTGGCGAATGCAGAAAGGAATGTACGAGGTGCCCTGCAGTCAGCCAGCACTGTCTCACAGCCTGTGTGAGTTATGAGGTTTCTCGGATGTGCTATGTTTTGAAAGCGTAAGACAGTAGAGGACCAACAACTATGAAGTATGGTGCGTGCCCTTTTACAGCAAGACGCTGTCTTTCTAAACAGCGCTGCGTATCATACTTGGAGGAAACTATTTATTCGTGCCTACACCATGCAAATTACTCCAAGCATTGTGTCCGTGCATGGATCAGGAAAATGCCGTGTGGTGATTCAAATGCGGGTTGCGCGCTTCCCGTAAATCCTTCACAAAGACGAACGAAAACATGTTCTGCCAAACAATTGTAACATGGCTTTTGTAGGCTAATAGTTTTCTGCAGACGAATTGCGTCAGTCTATGCTCGTAAGCCTCTGCAAGTGATACTTTTTCATGGAATTGCTGGGCGGCAGGATACCCAAAAATGGCTGTCGAAAGAATTTTCCATGGAAGTGCTATATCTAGATTTGCTACACGTACTGCATGCTTGATGATGGCTTGATAATGCTGATAGTGAGCTGCTTGATACATATGACATTTTGTGTCATGTTGCCTTCCTCTGCGCAAATGGGATTTCCTGTTCTATTGACAACAATGTTCTGCTCATGGCGGACGCAGATGTGGTTGCATCCGGCTTGAGATTACAAGAATAGGCATTGACAAAAAAATGTGCGGCGACAAATTTCAAAATTGCTATAGTCGTTGGAATTGTAAGTCAAAGCCAAGACCACGTGCACGCAAGACAAAGTTTTGGGTGGAAATAGCGGTGCACTGCGCCGTATGCCAAAATTATAATGCGTACATCCAAGAGGCGATGACGAACAAAGGCAGATGCAAGAGCTACGTACGGCAGAGAGCAGCGTGAACTTCGAATTACGAGGCTTCTGTTCAAGTTTGCGCATTCCTCTGATGCAGTGCACAATGCTAGTGCATAGAGGTTTGCGTCATATTGGTTGTGTAGGACTTATATCTTATGATGTGCTTATGGTACATAAATCAAAATTTAAGCAGTCGTGCGCACCGGATATCGTATGCGGCTTTTTATACTGCAGCTTGTGCGTGGCAGGGTTTATCGGGGATTTTGGCTGAATATTTTCTAGGACCGGCGAGTGTGGCGGTTTTTCTTATCGCAAAGCAATAGCTATTCGCTTGGCAGGCAACTCTGAGTTGCTTACGTCTTGTCAAGTGCCGTAAGCACGGGCTGCCATTCGGTGAATACGGCATTTTGGAAGAGGCCGTTTGATTTTAGGCGTACATCACCCACTGTGTCAGATTGTCTTGTGCAGAAGGTTGCTTGCCAGTTGTATTGTGAGCGCAAAATGACAGGCTTTGCCACGCAGAAGAGAAGTGATGAGTGGGGCACTGTTGTCAGGCTGTCTACGGAGGCCGTTGCTGATTTGTGCGATATCTACTTGCGAATTGCATACAAGAGGACTAAAGATTCGGTGTCTAGATGCAACGAACTGTAACGGAGGAATTTTTTGCTATATTGGCGGGCTCTTAATAGTGCCTTCTCTCCTTTCATGGATTGACGTGTTCCCTGCATGGTGCCAACAAGTTCGTTGTCTAAAAGAGCAAAGCTCGCGTGGAACCATGCAATGAGGAAAATAGAATGGCCTACAGAGACAAGAAGATCAGATCCACATGATGGAGATGAGAGTAATTCGCACGGCAAAGCCGTTAGTGGCTGTAATAACGGCATGGGTCACATAGTACGCGCCTAGCGCGTTGATCTGCGCCGACGGTGCAGAACAAAAACAGCTGCTGATGCTAGGCAAGAAGGAGCGCAGTATAATTTTTGTTCAAATGCGTTTGCACAGGTCCGTGACCCAGTGGAAAAGATTCGTGCTGGGGAGTGCGTGTCATGAGTCCCTTTGTGAGCTTTCAGTGCGACATCTTTTTGCGCACACCTAACACAAGTGCAAGTTGCGCGCAATGCACGTTGCAAACTTAGCCGGCGTGTAATAAAAGACATCCAGACCGTACATGAGGCACACGCTTTCGAAGAATCTTCACAAAGGCTGCGTTTGCTGTTGTTGAACAATAACCACCAGCTTGCGAACTGACTGTTGATTGCTCAGTAATTGGGAAAGCGGTGCGAGCGCTGAACGTAGTTTACAGAGTACCGCATCAGAGAAGAAATTTGTTGCTATGTGCACATCATAATGAATTGCCGACTGCCGTCTACATAGTAGCATGCGCCAGTTATCTTGCGTGTGCCAAGTGCCAGGCTCAACCATGCGAAAAATTCTCCGAGTGGCACAGCGATACCAGGGTTTTTTCTTAGCTGCTGCAGCAAACCAAGATGACGAAAGCCAAATGGCGGGGAGGAAATAATGACTGGACAATGTCATGAGACTGAGGCAAATGACACGTGAAAGCAGATAAGAGCCGCCAAATTGGGAAAGCGGTGCGAGCGCTGAACGTAGTTTACAGAGTACCGCATCAGAGAAGAAATTTGTTGCTATGTGCACATCATAATGAATTGCCGACTGCCGTCTACATAGTAGCATGCGCCAGTTATCTTGCGTGTGCCAAGTGCCAGGCTCAACCATGCGAAAAATTCTCCGAGTGGCACAGCGATACCAGGGTTTTTTCTTAGCTGCTGCAGCAAACCAAGATGACGAAAGCCAAATGGCGGGGAGGAAATAATGACTGGACAATGTCATGAGACTGAGGCAAATGACACGTGAAAGCAGATAAGAGCCGCCAATGGCCATGCTCATATAATATGTCGTGTTCAAAGCGCGTAGCGCGTAGCCCCATGATGACGCGGATAGAAAAGCTTCACTGACCACGCCAAGTATCGTAGTATGCAACATGAATCAGACCAAAAACACGACTACGCATGCTTAAGCGATTCGCTGAGTTCTACGGTGTACAGGACCGAACAAGTGTACATCGCAGTCGCTGGACGAGCACTCACATAGCAATTTACATTTGCATACGCGCTTA
Organism: Eimeria necatrix; assembly: GCF_000499385.1. NCBI lineage: Eukaryota > Apicomplexa > Conoidasida > Eucoccidiorida > Eimeriidae > Eimeria > Eimeria necatrix. Next base: position 209 of record NW_013651867.1, on the reverse strand, counting down.
AAATGCAATCCAACACAACACTATTGGCACCCGTTTATCTGATATGCAGCCCGTGCGTTGCAGAGCTTACTGAAGGCGCTAGCTGAATATTTTCGAGAAGCGGCAAGCGTGGCTGTTTTGACTGTTCCGCAGCATTGTGTACTCGTTTGGCAAGTGGCGGTGAGCTGGCGATAGCGTCGAGAGGCGCTGCAAGCAACAGCAGTCACAGG
>NW_013651866.1:0-7500 GCF_000499385.1 Eimeria necatrix | reverse complement strand
ACCACTGACCCCACCGCTGCTGCTGCTGCTGCTGCTGCTGCTGCTGCTGCTGCTGCTGCGGGGGCCTTCGCTGCTGCGCCTGCTGCTGGGGGCTGCTGCTCACCAGGCTGCTGCGAAGCGTCGCGGGCCGTCTTCGCTGCAGCAAACTGCCGCTGCTGCTGCTCTTGCTTCCACTGCTGCTGCTGCTGCTGCTGCTGCTGCTGCTGCTGCTGCTGCTGCTGCTGCTGCTGCTGCTGCTGCTGCTGCTTGGCGTGGGCCAGCAGCGTGAAGCGGTAGGAGGCTGCGGGCTGCAAACCCTCGAGCAGCAGCAGCCCTTTTAGCTGCTGCTGCTCTTCAGAGTTTCTTTCGATGGCTACGGGGGCTTCCTGGTGCAGCAGACACGCCAGAGCTAAACCCTAAACCCTAAACCCTAAACCCTAAACCCTAAACCCTAAACCGTGAGCAGCGAAGGCCGCTGCTAAGAGAGAGCCAGGAGAGACACAAAGAGACGCAGCGAGACAGAAAGGCGAGCAGCAGGGCCAGGCCTGCGCAGCAGCAACATTCGCTGCTGCTGCTGCTGCTACTGCTGCTGCTGCTGCTGCTGCTGCTGCTGCTGCTGCTGCTGCTGCTACTGCTGCTGCTGCTGCTGCTGCTGCTGCTGCTGCTGCTGCTGCTCAGGGACGGACAAAAGCTTAGAGTGAGGGCCTGGCGAGTCTCAGTTAAGAGGGTTTAGACTTACGTAGACTTTTACGGGCAGCTCTTCACTTGCTGCTGCCGCTGCTGCTGCTGCTGCTGCTGCTGCTGTTGGTGCTGCTGCTGCTGCTGCAGGGAGCTGCTGCTGCAGCAGGCTGAAGGAGAGAATCCCCTGCTGCACAGCAGCAGCAACACGCTGGCAAATGCAGCAGCAAAATGAAACAGCAACAGACCGCGGCCGGATGCTGCTAAGCCGCAGCCGCAGCTGCTGCTGCAGCAACTGCTGCTGCTGCTGCTGCTGCTGCTGCTGCTGCTGCTCTGGGGGGTCGTTGCCTGCAGCAAAGAAGCAGCAGCAGCTCGCATGCAGCCTCGTGCTGCAGCAAATATATCTATTTAAAGTTTTAACTTTTTAATTTTATTTTATTTTATTTTATTTTTTATTTTTATTTTTATTTTTATTTTCATCTTTTTGTCTCCACTGGTCTTTAATTTGCTGCTGGTCTTTTTGAATTTTATTTATTTCCAACTTTGCTGCTGCTGCTGCTTTAAATTTAATTTCCATTTTCTTTTTTAATTTCTTTTTCTTTTTATTTATTTCTTTTATTTAATTTTATTTATTTCTTTTATTTAATTTTATTTGTTTCTTTTTATTTATTTCTTTTTAATCATTTTTTATTTCTTTTTATTTCTTTTTATTTATTTCTTTTTATTTATTTCTTTTTATTTATTTCTTTTTATTTCTTTTTATTTATTTCTTTTTATTTCTTTTTATTTATTTCTTTTATTTCTTTTATTTCTTTTTATTTATTTAATTATTTCTTTATTTAATTTCTTTTTGTTTATTTATTTATTTTTAATTTTATTTTAATTGTTTTTTGCTTCTCACTTTCATTATTTCTTTTTGCTGCTCTTTTTAATATTTGGGCCAAAGGGTCTTCGCTTTCTGCTGCCCAGCGGCCCCACGCTGCTGCTGCTGCTGCTGCTGCTGCTGCAGTTGCTGCTGCTGCTGCTGCTGCTGCTGATTTGCTACCTGGTGGCGCTGCAGCTGCTGAGCCATCTGCTGCAGCTCTTTTGCTGCTGCTTGAGGCTGCTGCTGTCCCTGAAATGCTCATATCTAGCTGCTGCTGCCGCTGCTGCTGCTGCTGCTGCTGCAGCTGCTGCTGCTGCTGCTGCTGCCGTGACTGCCACATTTCCCCATGTGTAAAGGAGGGCTCTGGCTGTCCCTCAACCTGCTCTCGTTTCGCTGCTGCTGCTGCTGCTGCTGCGGCTGCTGCTGCTGTTGCTGCATTCGCTCCTGCTGCTGCTGGTCTTTCCCTCTTTGTTGCCAGTGCTGCTTGTTCTGCTGCTGCTGCTGCTGTTCTCCCTGCTGCTGATGCGCGGGCTGCTGCTGCTGCCGGCGCTGTTGGCACTGCTGCTGCTGCTTCCGCTGCAGCTGCTGCTCTTACCCTTGTTGCTGAAGGTGCTGCTGCTGCTGCTCTTGCTGCTGTCCCCTGTGCCCCTCTTGGCGCCGACTTTGGTGCTGCTGCTCTCGCTGCTGCTGCTGCTGCTGCTGCTGCTGCTGCTGCTGCTGGGCTACGAGCTGCTCTAAGGGGCCCTGTCTCTTCGTCGCTGGAAGACAGCAGCAGCCGCCGCAGCCGCGCGCGGCAACTTCCTGCTGCTGCTGCTGCTGTTCTTGGTGCTGCTGCTGCTGCTGCTGTTCTTGGTGCTGCTGCTGCTGCTGTTGCTGCTGCTGCTGCTGCAGGCCTAGGACGCCACTGCGGTGCCCCACTCCTGCTGCTGCTGCTGCTGCTGCCGCTTCTGCTGCTGCTGCTGCTGCTGAGCGTTTTGCACCTCTTTGGAAAAGACTCGTCGCTGCTGCTGGCGCTGTTGCTGCTGCTTTCAAAGTCGCTGCTGCTTCTGCAGTTGCTGCTGTTGTTGTTGCTGCTGCTGCTGCTGCTGCTGCTGCGCCCTCCAAAGTCTGCGGCATCGCGGTGAGTACGGCGGCTGCCGCTGGTGCTTCTGCTGCTCCTGCTGCTGTTTCTGCTGCTGCTTCTGCTGCTCAGTGTAGATGAGGTGCGGCAGCAGCAATCTGTTGATGTCGGAAAAAAGATTAACTTTTTGGAGGCCCCCAAAAAGCTGCTGCAGCGGCTCGTCGCAGCAAATAGTGTGGGGTTCTCCTTGCTGCTGCAGCTGCTGCTGCTTCGCGTACTTCCAGAGGCCCCTTATGACATCCACTTTGCTGCTGCGCTGCGGCAGCTGCAGCAGCTGCTGCAGCGCAGCAGACAGCAGCAGCGGACGCCGACAGGCTGCTGCTGCTGCTGCTCTCCTTTTTGCGCTTTTCCGCTTCCGCCTGCGCTTCTTGCCTCTCCTGCTGCTGCTGCTGCTGCTGCTGCTGCTGCTGCTGCTCTTCGTGCGGCTCTTCGTGTACCCGCTGCTGCTGCTGCTGCTGCTGCTGCTGCTGCTGCTGCTTGATTGTTCTCGTTTTAAGGCAGCCAGAATTTCAGTTTTATCTTTTCGGCTCTGGGGGGGCCCTGAGGGGCCCCTGGGGGCCCCCCCTGGGGGCCCCCCGGAGGCCTCCGCCTTCACGCTGCGTGCTTTTGCTGCTGCTGCTGCTGCTGCTGCTGCTGCTGCTGCTGCTGCTGCCTTTGAATCCGCTGGTGCTGCTGCTGCCTTTGAATACGCTGCTGCTGCTGCTGCCTTTGAATCCGCTGCAGCAGCAGTCTTTGGCAGCCTGATGAGCTGCATAGCCTGCGAAGACAAGGGACTAAACCCTAAACCCTAAACCCTAAACCCTAAACCCTAAACCCTAAACCCTGAAACCCAAACCCTACAGCCTGAGCCTTAAATCCCTAAATTCAACTTCTTGACAAGATAAATTAAAAACTTTCAAAGGTGCCTTTTATGAGCAGCAGCAGCAGCAGCAGCAGCAGCAGCAGCACCACAGACCCTGGAAGGGGGCCCCTGGGGCCCCACGCCATAAAGGGGGCCCCCGCCTTGCTGCTGCTGCTGCTGCTGCTGCTGCTGAAGCGGCCTTGGGGGCCCCCAAGAGAGTAAAATGATTTATTTGTCTTTTAAAATAAATTTAATTTCTTCATTTCATTAATTGAAAAAGAATTAAGGGCTTTAAAGAGTGCTTTCAAGCTTTCTACCCCACGGTGGGCCTGCTGCTGCTGCTGCTGCTGCTGCTGCTGCTGCTGCTGCTGCTGCTGCTGAAGCCGCTGCAGCAGATTCTGCAGCAAACTAGCCACCGACAAAACCCCTGCTATTTAAAAGCCTGACTGCTGGCCCCGCTACAGAGCAGCAGCAGCAGCAGCAGCAGCAGCGCGAAATCGACTGCAGCAGCAGCAGCCGCTGCTGCTGCTGCAATCGAAGCAGCAAAAGTGGCAAGAGCAGCAGGAACTTCTGCATCAGAACGGCTGCTGTCTGCAGAGAGCAGCAGCAGCAGTGCCTGTACCGCTGCTGCTGCTGCTGCAGCAGCAAGAACTGCAGCAGGCGCCGGAAGCAGCAGCAGCAACAGCAGCAGCTGCAGCAGCAGCAGCAGCAGCAGCAGCAATGGAGTCTATAGAGGAAGTTTTGGAAAGTTACTCCTCCCAGCTGGGGGCCCTCGACAGCAAACTGCAGCAGCTCAGGGGGGCCCTTGGGGCCCTGGCTAAGAATCCAGCAGCAGCAGCAGCAGCAGCAGCAGCAGCAGACGCAGAAGCAGCAGCAGCAGCAGCAGACGCAGCGGAAGCAGCAGCAACAAGAAGCAAACCTCATGATGCTGCAGCAACTCTCCCACCCCTCGAGGCGGCGCAGCTCCATGTCGCTACTGCCTTTGCTGCATGCACCTTATGGTTTAGTGAGGCTTGAGGGTTTAGGGTTTAGGGTTTAGGGTTTAGGGTTTAGGGTTTAGGGTTTAGGGTTTGGGGTTTACGCCTCACTCGCGGATTTAGGGGTTGGGGTTCGGATCACTTTATCTTCCCAGGGCTCAATGCTACAGCACCCTGATTTAGGGTTTAGGATTTGGGATTAAGGGTTTAGGGTTTAGGGTTTAGGGTTTAGGGTTTAGGGTTTAGGGTTTAGGGTTTAGGGCTTGCGCGTGCATGCAGCATACCTCAAGACCCAGGGCCTGAGCACTCAGAGCCATCCAGTCACAAGAGACCTCGTGAGCGATAAACCCTAAACCCTAAACCCTAAACCCTAAACCCTCAGCTGCAGCTCTTGCTTCTAAGCCGTAGGCATGCATATCTTTCTTTAGTGTTTTAGGGATTAGAGTTTAGGGTTTAGGGTTTAGGGTTTACGATGTGGGGTCTAAGGCTTAGGGCCGAAGTTTCAGGGTTTAGGGTTTAGGGTTGAGGGTTTAGGGTTTAGGGTTTAGGGTTTAGGGTTTAGGGTTTGGTGCTTCCGTGTTTTTCGCTGCAGGCTCGCGTGCAGCAATACATGCAGAAAGTGTCGAGAGCAATCCAAGAAGGCAAGCCACACCCTAAACCCTAAACCCTAAACCCTAAACCCTAAACCCTAATTCGTTGGCTGCATCTTCTCAAGAGTTGTGTAGCCCCACTGCTGCCACCGCTTGCGTCCCTCCGCACCCAGCCCCACTAGTCTAGGGTTTAGGGTTTAGGGTTTAGGGTTTAGGGTTTAGGGTTTAGGGTTTATTTATGCAGGAGAGAAAAGAACCCAAACCCTAGATGTTGCTGCTGCTGGGCGTTTCATTGCCTTCCACACAAACTCAAAGAGGGGCCCCCAGGGGGCCCCCAGGGGGGCCCCCAAGGGGGCCCCCAAGGGGGCCCCCAAAGGGGCCCCCCAAGGGGCCCCTGAGGAGGCCCCTGAGGGGGCCCCCCAGGGGGCCCCTGAGGGGGCCCCCCAAGGGGGCCCCCAGGGGGGCCCCCAGGGGGGCCCCAATGGGGCCCCCAGGGGGGCCCTCAAGAGGGCCCCTGGGGAGGCCCCTGAGGGGCCCCTCTCGGGGGGCCCCCCTAAGAAAGTTCGCCGACTTAAGGGGCCCCCGGGGGCCCCCAAAGAGGCTTTTAAAGGCAAAGGGAAGTTCAAGAAAGAGAGGGCCCTGCAGGGGCTTTCAGAGGCCTCTGAGCCAAGCAGCAGCAGCAGCAGCAGCAGCAGCAGCAGCAGCAGCAGCAGCAGCAGCAGCAGCAGCAGCAGCAGCAGTAACAGTGGTAATGTGAACAACAACAGCAACAACAGCAGCAGCAGCAACAGCGGCAAGCTGACAAAGCGGAAGAACAAACAAAAGAAGAAAAGTGCTGCGTCTTAGCTTGCGCTAGCAGCAGCAGCAGCAGCAGCAGCTGCTGCTGCTGCTGCAGCAACTGCAGCAGCTGCAGCAACTGCAGCAACAGCGGGCGCGTTGTGCTGCCGCTTTAGTTTCTGAATTTGCGATTGCTGCTCCATTTGAGCAGCAACTGCTGCAACAACGGCAGCAGTTGCTGCGGCAGCTGCAGCAGCAGCTGCAGCAGCAGCTGCAGCAGCAGCTGCAGCAGCAGCTGCAGCAGCAGCTGCGAGAGCAGCAGCAGCACTAGTAGGCTCTCTGGTGCCATTTGAGCCGAAGGAGTGCTTTGGATTGGCAATGAATCTGCGAAAGATTCCTTATACTTGGCGCTTTAAGGTTTAGGGTTTAGGGTTTAGGGTTTAGGGTTTAGGGTTTAGGGTTTAGGGTTTCAAGGAACAGCGAGTGTCATTTAGAGCCACATGTTGCTGCACATAAAGCACAACCCCACCTACTCTTCGCAAAGCTGCCGTGGCTAGCTGGCTAGCTGCAGCAGCAGCAGCTAGCTGCAGCAGCAGCAGCTAGCTGCAGCAGCAGCGGCTAGCTAGCCACGGCTAGCTGCAGCTAGCTGCTGCAGCTAGCTGCAGCTAGCTGTGGCTAGCTAAAACTGGCCCAGGAAGCAGCTGCAGCTCGAGATTTTGAAACGCACGCAAAGTTGCTTCTGCGGTACTCTACAGCGCCGGCAGCAGCCAAGGTTAGCCAGGGTTTAGGGTTTAGGGTTTAGGGTTTAGGGTTTAGGGTTTAGGGTTTAGGGTTTAGGCGGGTCTCGGGCAGCGACTGGAGCTGCGCAGGAGCCGGTGGGCGCTGAGCTTGAAGATGGAGAAAACCTGGGGCTGCTGCAGTCCTGAAGTTCGAAAATTTTATTTAATTTAATTTAAATTTATTTAAATTTAAAAATGAAAAGCATTTCAAGGCGGTTGGGTTGTTGGCGGCGGTGGCGGCCTCCGAGGTGTCTGTACACTGCAGTGACCCTGACCACTGGTTGGGGGCTCCGGGTCCGTCTGGGCTCCTTTTTGGCAGTTTTTTCTTCTTTTTTTGAATTTTAGACTTTTGTAGAAATAAAAATGAGCATTTGGCCTCTGAAACGAGGAGAAAGGGCTCGGAAATTCGCCCCGTAGCGGCGGAACCGCGGGCGCAGTGAGACACCCGCAGCAGGGGCTGCTCCTTTTCTGCAGGGTTTTCGCCCTTTCGCCCCCTCTTTGGAGTTTTTAGACTGCAACAGTGCAGAGTTTTGGAATTATATTCCCTGACTTGTCGATTTGAGGGTTTGGGGGGCCAGGGTTCGGGGTGCTTGAGGGTTTAGGGTTTAGGGTTTAGGGTTTAGGGTTTGTAGCGGGGATGTATCTCCACGCAAAGCCTTCTTTGGCTCCCTGCGACTACTTCTCCTCCTCTCTTAGAACAAAAGAGCAGCAGCAAGAAGCTCCTGTGTCTCTTTCTGCTGCTGGGGTTTCTTCGGGCTCTCCAGTCTTTGTGGAAGCTCCTGCTGCTGCCTCTGCTGCTGCAGCATTTGCTCCCGACTCTGCTGCTGCAGCGCACCGCGGCTCCTGCTGCGCGGGCCTCAGGGGCCCCTGCCGGGGGCCCCCCGGGGGGCCCCC
>NW_013651865.1:0-11815 GCF_000499385.1 Eimeria necatrix | reverse complement strand
TTACCTTACTAGACAGTTGGAGAATCACAATGCTCCAGCGGTGAACAAGTTACACTGGAGCGTACATCCTGCATATAAATGGGAGGCGACAAGGACAAACTGCTCAAGTCATTCATGGTATCAGAAACGCTTACACAGCATGGCATTGCGAGAACGCTCGACGAATACAGTCACGAGCTCGTGCTTGCCATATTCCCGAAAAACGTAGCCTCCAGCTGGAGCTTGCACTGCCACGACTAAACTTGTGCGAAGTTTCAACCATTAAAACGGCTTTCTGGAAACAGCGTGCTGCCAGAAAACGTCCGCCGTGGCTTGTCATCAAAGGCGCCTGCGTAGGCATTTTCCCAACAATTAGAGAAAGTGCACAGTGTGCCCACGGATTAACAATATCAAGAAATGCTCTGCGTGACTGTCTTGATGGTAAACAATAGACTCCGGTGCTGTGTTACTTCAACGTTCGCTCATATTTTCTTTCTTCTTGGACTCACCTTCTAAATAATAATAACAGAAGATTTCAGTCTCTCAAAATCGTTTCTTCATGAAAGGGGATACCCAGTTTGCTTGCGATACATTGTTTTTTCTCCAGAGCATGCGAAGCTCCACACGTATGAAGGCCCGATGATGCGCGATTCCTAGGAAGCCCTTCAATTAATCGCTCGACGCAGTAAATGCACGCAAGAGAGTAACTTAGCTGGGATCTAGCTATACATTTTGTGCCGACAAACGTCCGAGAGAACTTTAGCCTCCAGTGAATATGCTAACTCCCAGAGTGATTCTTGCCAGCTATATGACGGGCGCCCTTACAGAAAAGCAGGTCCAGCGCCCGCCATGCGAGCGGCTCCCTTAACAGTATTCTTGACGCCAGATTAGCCATCGATGGGCGAAACACACAATCTGAAGCAGTGTTGCATCCCCTGGTCAGCCGTGACTGTTTTGGTATCCTGGCAGATCCGTTGCGATGGTTTTTTATCTTTTGCACAGTTTGTATCGCCCCAGTCAAGCAAATAGACCGAAGCTGAATATAAAGCATGGAGAAACTAGGGCAAAATCACGCCGTCAGAAGGCGTCCACCTCTTGCCGGTACATTGCGTGCGCGTTCAACGCGAGACAAAACTGTCTTGATGGAGCGAACAGAATGTCTTACAAAGTAGATAGACACACAGCAAAGCGGCTCCTGAAAATTTGACATTGCGCTTAGGTGCATGCAAGCAGCAACTTCCGAGATAACGGCTATCAACTAACATTTATGCAGCATTGTTGAGTCAATGCCATACTGACTGATTGTAAACTTGCATGCAGTGCTGGTGCGGTTTTCCTCGCCAAAAATCGTAGAGCTGCTTGTGCGAGAAAAAAAGCGGGGCGGTTCACAGCTAATGATCGTATTTCGGCGAATTAGGGAGCCCAATCATGTGGGTTGTTCTTTGCTTTGATAGCTTTTGCATGGTGCGTACTTTCTTTCACACCAAAGCGTCCAGCAAGCGCATGTCATTCATGCTGTTCATTCTATGGGAATCAGCCACGCACTTTGGATTTGAAAACGCTCACTAACATGACAGTTATGCGCTAGTGCTTGCCTTATTGCCAAAAAACGCAGTCTCCAGCTGGAGCTTGCACTGTCATGACTAAACTTGTGCGAAGTTTCAACCGCTAAAACGGCTTTCTGGAAAAAATGTGCTGGCAGGAAGAGCCTGTCGTCGCTTGTCATCAAAGGCGCCTGCGTGTACACTTTTCCAACAATTAGAGGAAGTGCGCAGTATGCTCACAGATAAACGATCTCAAGAAATGCGCTGCGTGACTGTCTTGATGGTAATCGGTAGACTGCGTTGCTGTGTTCCTCCAATATTCGCTCATGCCCTGATCTTACTTTCTAAAGAATAGCAAAAGCCGCCTTCAGCCTCCCAGTACTGTTTCTTCATAGAGAAGGAAAGGCAGTTTGCTTGTGAGAATTCTTTTCTTCTCCAGAGCCTGCGAAGTACCACACGTATGAAAGCCCGATAACGCGCGATTCCTATAAAGTCTCCCTCTTATTCGCTCGATGCAATTGGGTCGCGCAAAGAGTGTAACTTAGGCACGATGCAGTTACACAATTTCTGCCAACAACCCTTCGCGAGCCCTTTGGCCTCCAATGAATACGTTAATGCACAGAGTGACCCTTGTAGGCTATATGACATGAAACCATCTAGAAAAGCAGGTCCAGCTCCCACCATGCGTGAAGCTTTCTTCACTGTCCACTTGATGTTCGTGGTGGGAAGCACTCACGTACTGTTGCAAGACAGTCCACGAAGTGTATGTATTTTTCAGTTATTGACACGTTACCATATCTTCCTGTAAAAACGGCGCCCCGGTATTTCCACAACAATGTGATGCTCCAATTAGAGGAACAGACCTAAGCTACCTGGACTGAATGGAGCAAAAGCAGGAATGTTAAACCGTTCAACAAACAGCAAGCATCGCTGGCGAGCCGCCTATGTGTCTAACCCGATGCAAAAGGCAAAACATCTCGACGCCTCGGACAGAATATCGTACAAAATAATCAGGCGGACAGCAAAGCGGTATTTTGTAAGAAAGAGCATCGTCTTTTAGTGCAAATATGAGTAGATAATAGACGGTTATCGACTGCTATTGATGCGTCGATATTGGCTGTATGTCGCACGTCCTGATCAATTTCAATGCAGGTAATTTGAAGCTCTATTTCTTCTTGCTTCGAGGCCCCTATGTTTTACGTCTCGTCAGAAATGGTGGCGCAGCGGCTGTGAAATAGAAAAAACCGAACGGTAGCTCTATGCAACTCTCTGCTGACCGGAAGAGAGCATCCATGTACTTTAGTGTTTACCATGCTATTCTTTGCGCGCGACATACATCCTTCGATCAGACGATTCCGACGTGCGCAAGTCGCACTTAATATGTACTGCACAAAACTGTGTCAGAGCTCTTGAGATCTGCAAAGCGCGAAGACGGCCATGCGCTCATACTTGCGTTGAAGTCATCAAACGCAGCTGCCAACTGAAGCTTGGACTGTCAAGGCTTAACTGTCAACTGTCAAGGCTTAACTTCTGCAGCGCTTCCAAACTATAAAACAAGGCATTTTGGAGACAGATGCTGACAGAATTGGTTCAAGGAAATGTTGCAACCCCACGTCAGGATAGGGATGTGTCACCTACGATGCCAGCGTGCCCATTTGCATGGAAACTCAAGCTAAACGCAACTCACGCAAGATGATGGAATGGCCATTAGCAAGCTAGACTTTTTTTGTACTTTCTCGTTGTGCGCTTCCACTAATCCTTACCAACTGTTTGTGCACGAAAATACCTGGCTTGCCAATTGAGACTTTGCTGCGACCCTTGGCGCCTTTGTTCTTAATCTTGCTTGTGATGTTGTTCACACCATCTATGCTGAGAATTTCTACGGTGGTAAAAAGCTGACGGGGAAAAAACAAAAAACCACGGGCGCGTCGGAAACATGAATTGCAGAGAAAAAATAGGGCTCAAGCAGTGAGTCTGACACATGGGAAATGCGGCTGTAACAAGATCAGTAGCCAGACTAAAAGACAAATCGTAGGCCCAACTCACCTCCGGCATGGTGCTGCCCAATAAAAGATTAAACGTGTGGGCAAGCATCAGCTACAAAATCCGGCTGCCAAGAGACACATGGCTACTGAGAATACCCATCAAATGCCGAAGTGCATTGCGAGTACGCAACCAGGTATTTGGGAAGCTCACAATCTAGCTCAAGTAGGCGTGCCACTTAGCATTCTCCGGGCATTGCGGCTGGCCGCTCAAGCATCAAATTCCAGAGGCACAGCGAAGTCAAATGGTCAACACCAACGTCTGCAATTGCATCCGGGGATTTGTAAACTGAGGGTCTGAAGGAGTGAAGGAAGTGTTTTAATGTGTAACCATATCTAAAATGTGTAAACGAGCGGACGACATAAGGAAAAAATGAGATGATATGATGCAGCAAAACGAATCAAGGTGCCTGGCGTTTCAGTGCCTTATGCAGTTGCTAGCTATTGGTCGTCGCGTTAAGCGCACAGCCTTCATGTTAACAATTGTCTTACAGTGCGCGATTTTCTTCACAAGGGTTTCCTTCACCTATTGTCACGCGTCATCATTCTGAAAGGTGCACGGGCATCTGAAATATAAATCCAACACATTGCTGATACATGCCAGGTTATCATGAAACTTTGAGATGTACACGGACGAAACGTACACCCTGTGGATATGGCTGCCTTCCAAAGCTCGACATGGCGTTAGTTGCCTTGATGTCTTGCTTCGCGGGCTTCAAATACGTTTCTACCGCAAAGATGAAATACAATTATCGATGCCAGCATTAAGCAACTAAGAGTCGACGAAAACTGCAATGACTGTCGTACAATGGCTGCAACATAACTCGCCTGTGGAATAAAGGCCCGGAAGTGCGCGTATACTTTAAAGAGTCCCCCACTCATATTTTTTGTATGATTCTCATTTTTGCACACAGTTACTCGAATTAAATCGCGTTGCTATTGCGATTTTGTTTGCAAAGCTCAAATGGCCAGGGTGAGAAATGTTCTTGCCGATCTCTGAATCAGTGAAGGTAATCTTCTTCGTATGACGTTTACGTTTCAGCATTACGGTAACAGAAATATCACTAAACAGGATTCATCGGTGTGCGTGATTTACGTTTTCCCCCGTGAGAATTCGCTTCAAATCAACTGGCGGCGAAAAGGGGGCGTGTCAGTGAAGTATATATAGTGCGGCATCTGCTTTTGCTAAAACGAACAGTCTGAGCAAGACCCCACTCAGAACTCGCATTGCCTTGCATTTTACTTCTTGTTTCCTTCTGACGAATTAAAGTGCATGTTCAAGTCTGTTTTGCATTAACTGTGGCATGAAACGTCTCTGCGCACGAGCACTAGAAGATGCTCTGGGCACATGCAACCGATTGGCTGTCCCCATCTATTCCTACAAGAACGCTCAGCATTTTCACCCCTTTCATAAAAATTCTTCCTTAGCAAAAGTCTTCTGTACAAAGGCAGCAGCGAGAAATGCGCATAACCAGTTTCTCATGGCAACATTGGCTTCGCACATGGAAGACTCCACTGTCCAAGGCCGGGTACTAAATTCACGAGGAAATCGCTGAATCGCGTACATACTTATATACAAGAAAGCAGCAGCCAATCGTTTTGCAGAATACAATATCCGCAAAGCAAAAAAGGCCTGCATCCTCGGCTCTCAGGCCACACAACACGCAAGCTGAAGTGGCGCGAAGGGGCGATACAACAGCTACTTATCACACAAACAATGCAACATTCGACGGTTGCAACACACTTGAATTCAAGTCAGCTGAGCCGCACACTGCCAGCCTCTAGATACACATGAGAGGAATCAACGCAGTCGGTAAAAACTGAGCCAGTTGGCAACCTATTTGAGGCACACAACAACCACAGTACCGTACAAAAGAAGTGCAAAAAGACATTCCAAAAAAAGAATTAACACGCACGCCGAGCCCCACGAATGGATGCTTAGGCACTAGCAGCATTGCAAAATGCACTGGAATGATGCAGACGTCCAATGCAAAAATTGCACAGTGATGCCGTGGGTAGTAAATGTTTGACGTCCTGCGCTGCCATCAAAGTACTATTATTTCACACGTACACGCTTAACAGCGTTGACAACGAGAAGGGCCTGGCTCATGTTGTTCTCGCTTATTAGTAGCTGTTCCAAAAGCCGGATAAAGCTCAGCAATTATTTGAATGGTGAAGACCCTGAACAATATCTCTCCAGAGACAGTCATTATTGTTGGCTTGGCCACGAAAATCTCTACCAAAAAAAATCCTGATGACACAACAAACCAAGAGGCAGTGACACCATGGCGCGGCCTTTGCAATTTCAGCTGCGGACAGGACACGGCCGCAGAAAACCGCCTCTCTACTGCTGCAAATCCTCGTGACCTGCGTGCGAGTACCCATGTTCCGCGTCCACTGATTTTCTGGCCGACACTACAACTTTCCAGTCAGCGCGGCAAGCACAATAACTCTCTGGTCGGCATTTGACCGATTTTCACTCACCTCCTGAAGTTTTCGCAGCGGTACTCTGTTCTCGACTTCACGATTCCAGTAAAGGTATTTGAAGCATTCCTGCCTCCTAGCCTGGCGACGGCTTGCAACTGCACGGCTGTCCGGCGCGTCGCATTTTCAACCATAGTGGTTCTTTGACTGTAGAGCACAGTATTTTCTCTCGCTAACTAATTCGCTGCCATGCACCACCGCTCCCATGCTAAAGATTATTATCGGCTCCAGATGAAGTTGACGCCCGCCTACGATTTGTTTAATGAGCAGTAGCCCTTTAGGCGCATTGGCATATACAGAGAACAGTTTCCAAAGAAAATTCATCTGCAGCAGTCCGCAAAGTATGTTTTGCTACTCACCTAGAGCAAGAATGTAATATTGCGCTTTCTTGAAGAGACACTTAGAAGTGACGACTGTACGGATCAAAGCTTCAGTTGGGTTTTCTCTTTCGGTTGACCGTAGTTGTTTTTGCTCTTTTGCCTTTGAGAAAAAACACGATGTTTTAACAAGGGCAGATGAGGATATTTTTTTAAAAAAGTCTACATGGCTAGATTCAGCTTCATGTGTCAAGAAATAGACGCTGGTGAAAAGCACGCTTTTTAGCAAGAAGTGCGCACATGGACTACGTCTGGACTACCCCACGCAATAGGTGTGGGAGGTTCTTCCGTGGATATCTGTGAGAAATTTTAGCTTGCAAGGTACGGCATTTAGCTCCTAGGGCATTTGAATAGTCTAGGCAAGCTTTGGAACGGCTTACTCCGCGGTAACACTTCGTTGGCACGCTCGAAAATTCACGCTCGTGTTATGACAATGCGAACATTTTACAACTGAGGCCAACAGTATGGGATTGGAAACATTGAAAACCTTTTGACCATTTGGCTTCGTCGTGTTGTGTGTGCATGATACCATAGGCACAGCGTGAATCCACAAGTACTGCATTACCTCTTGAATGTGCCGCTTCTCTCCGGCCTCGTCGCCAAAAAGAAGAAACGTACGTGCTGTTATCACAAACCCTTCCATTTGTTCTCCATAGGCTGAAACTCATGTCTTGCAGCATCTTCTGCTGCAGGAGCAGAAGCCTCGTTGCCGACTCTCTATTGCTGCAAATCCTCGTGACCTGCGTGCGAGTACCCATGTTCCGCGTCCACTGATTTTCTGGCAGACACTACAACTTTCCAGTTAGCACGGCAAGCACAATAACTCTCTGGTCGTCATTTGACCGATTTTCACTCACACCCTGAAGTTTTCGCAGCGGTACTCCGTGCTCAACTTCATGATTCCTGTAAAGGTATTTGAAGCATTCCTGCCTCCTAGCCTGGCGACGTCTTGCAACTGCGCGGCTGTCCGGCGCGTCGCATTTTCAACCATAGTGGTTCTTTGACTGTAGAGCACAGTATTTTCTCTCGCTAACTAATTAGCTGCCATGCACCACCGCTCCCATGCTAAAGATCATTATCGGCTCCAGATGAAGTTGAAGCCTGCTTACGACTTGTTTAATGAGCAGTAGCCCTGAATTAGGCGCATTGGCATATACAGAGAACAGTTTCCAAGAAAAGTACATCTGTAGCAGTCCGCAAAGTATGTTTTGCTACTCGCTTAGAGCAAGAATGTAGTATTGCGCTTTCTTGAAGAGACACTTAGAAGTGACGACTGTACGGATCAAAGCTTGTCAACCCAATTCTCTTTCGGTTGACCGTAGTTGTTTTTGCGCTTTTGCCTTTGAGAAAAACCACGATGTTTTAACAAGGGCAGATGAGGATATTTCCTTTCAAAACTCTACATGGCTAGATTTAGCTACATGTGCCAATAAATAGACGCTGGTGAAAAGTACGCTTTTTAGCAAGAAGTGCGCACATGGACTACGTCTGGACTACCCCACGCAATAGGTGTGGGAGGTTTCTTCCATGGATGTCAGTGAGAATTATTAGCTTGCAAGGTACGGCATCTAGCTCCTAGGGCATTTGAATATGCTAGGCAAGATTTGGACCCTCGAAGCGAATGTACTTCTTCTCGATTCGCACTGCTGCCTTTGGTATCATGTGCACACAAGACCGAGCGAAATGAACAGTAGGGTATAGTTCTTCCCCAACCCCATGCAGCTGGCCTCAGTCGTAAGGCGTTAACACTGTCATAACCCGAGCGTGAATTCCTGAGCATGCCCACCAAAAACTACCACGAGTTATACCGTTCTGACCTAGACCCCTTATCAGCGCGTTGGGTATCAAAGACCACTGCATACTTGGAGGGCTGATTAGATAAGCAGCTGAAGCAAGCACAAATTTTGCTCCCCCAGTGCATTAGCAACCGGGAACGCCAGGAAGGCCCGTGAGGGATCCATATTTCACCTCTCAACTGGCAGAAAGCACCTACTATGTGTCATCGTCACCGTGCGTACCTTGTGGGTTCGGCAAGCTTCGACTTTCTCGGGGAAGGCATGCCCTGCAATAAAACTCCCGATTAGCGCAGTGTACAAACAAATCTCTCGTCACGTCACACACCCCTAAAAGTTTCTGCGCCACTCTTTACAAGGCGTGCAGAGCTACACTCCTGTGGCAAACGAGTGGAAAGCGGCACCACACTTTAGCGATGGCCCTCTCCAATACGTAAGCTAAACAGACGTACCAAGCAATTTCCTAGCACGAAACATGTCTTCGAAACAAAGCGTTCAACGCTCAGGCTTTTCACAAG
Organism: Eimeria necatrix; assembly: GCF_000499385.1. Taxonomy (NCBI): domain Eukaryota; phylum Apicomplexa; class Conoidasida; order Eucoccidiorida; family Eimeriidae; genus Eimeria; species Eimeria necatrix. The sequence continues at coordinate 3,078 of NW_013651865.1, read as the reverse complement.
AAGCATACAAACAACACGCTCTATGGAAGCAGGCAGCCTAGCTCCCTGATGTGCCATTAGGACATCTTAGTGCCGTGGACCGTGCTCAACCGCATAGTTATGTTACAAGCCCGGCCACTTTGCTTTTTACTGGCCCACGACAGCGGCCGTTTGTCTGTGCAGTGCAGCGACGTGCGAAAAATCTTGACTGCAACCGACCGGGTAACCTTAATGCAATGATGATGCATAGAATGCTTCGAGTGTTGCAACATAAGCAGTGCAATGCTGCTAGATTTAAGCGCCACCACTTAGCTACGGACTGTGCCCATTCCGCTTTTGAATCCCTTCATTGCAGAGCTGTGTTTGGCCCATGCGAACTGATACTCATTATGGTATGCATGCTCTCATTCCGCGTTGTGGGTCCGACACAGGGATGCGCGCTCATCAGTTGCCTGCTGTAGATCGACTCTTGTGTCAAACGGCCTGCCAAAGAATTGAGTAGTATGACGTGTTGTCAGCAGACCCATTAATGTATTTCCCTCTGGAGATAGATGAATGGTTCTACTGGCAACCACCTCCATTTGGACTGTGCCCATTCCGCTTTTGAATCCCTTCATTGCAGAGCTGTGTTTGGCCCATGCGAACTGATACTCATTATGGTATGCATGCTCTCATTCCGCGTTGTGGGTCCGACACAGGGATGCGCGCTCATCAGTTGCCTGCTGTAGATCGACTCTTGTGTCAAACGGCCTGCCAAAGAATTGAGTAGTATGACGTGTTGTCAGCAGACCCATTAATGTATTTCCCTCTGGAGATAGATGAATGGTTCTACTGGCAACCACCTCCATAAAATCACCGGAGGGACATAAGTGAACGGGGCTGCTGGCAACATGCCACGATGCTTAATTCTTCGGGAAACCATGAAGTATTCGTGGCGAAACGTTCACCAGCAGCCCACCATGCTGTTGCGAATCTGTGAGCTCACCTCCTTGGTCTTTAGGATGGGTTTCAAGATTATTAAGGGGCGTCGCAGCACAGGACGGCCAAGTTCGCACACTTATTGTGGCAAAAATTATTGATTGAGCGAGGCTCATGCCCGTTGCTTTAAATTGCACAATTTTTGAAGATTGCTGAAGGTATTGAAAGACACCGTTTGCCGTTTTCCATGAGTATGAGGCAATTGAATAATCGCGGAAAGCGCACATGCTCATCTTACTATGCCAAGTTTCCACTCTTTCGAGCGGAGATATTGTACGAATGCATTTGTGTATATGTGCTTGTGTATATGAATCTGCATACAAAAGCACATATACACAAATGCATTCGTACAAGTTGACAGTGTAAGCTGATGCAGAAGCCGACTTGTTTCAGAATTGCAACGTTGCCAGTATTGCCTTTGCTCTGGCTTGTCACAGCAGCAACACTGGTCCTGGGGAAGCGCAGTCCAGCTTTAAACAAACTTGATTGAAGGGAATGCCGAATGTAGAACGGAGAAGCCGCCACGGCGAGGAGAAATTGGTGCTGTCTTACAAATTTGTAAAGCGCGCCTGCTACGCTTAGGCCATGGTCGGTTGGCAATAGCGAAACTTCGACAGTCATAGCGTCGCGAATGTTTAGGGCCTTTGAGGACAGAGCACTGCCACGCGTCACCGATAAAACAGGCGGCTTCCTCTCATGCTTTTGCGATACGTGCTACGTGTCTCTAGTTTGAATTTCGTTCGTATTAATACTGTCCATTAAAATATTCGCGCTCACCTTCCACGGTGCGATGCATTAGGAGCGTCCTAGTGTAGACTATCAAAGTGTTTCGAGCCAAAAGTGAATGTTAAATTATTCGTTATAATGCAAAGACTGTTGCCCAACGCTGCGAGCGTGCACTGCAAAGCCTCGCAGTCCAGCTTTAAACAAACTTGATTGAAGGGAATGCCGAATGTAGAACGGAGAAGCCGCCACGGCGAGGAGAAATTGGTGCTGTCTTACAAATTTGTAAAGCGCGCCTGCTACGCTTAGGCCATGGTCGGTTGGCAATAGCGAAACTTCGACAGTCATAGCGTCGCGAATGTGTAGGGCCTTTGAGGACAGAGCACTGCCACGCGTCACCGATAAAACAGGCGGCTTCCTCTCATGCTTTTGCGATACGTGCTACGTGTCTCTAGTTTGAATTTCGTTCGTATTAATACTGTCCATTAAAATATTCGCGCTCACCTTCCACGGTGCGATGCATTAGGAGCGTCCTAGTGTAGACTATCAAAGTGTTTCGAGCCAAAAGTGAATGTTAAATTATTCGTTATAATGCAAAGACTGTTGCCCAACGCTGCGAGCGTGCACTGCAAAGCCTTCTCTGCTGGGAAATCAATAGAGCCAACAGGGAAACAAACTGAGACAGTCCAAAAGGATGGAAATGTTACTCGCGGCGGTTCTCCATTTGACAAAGAGGACTCACAAGCTGGACGCCAGCGCATACGCGACGCAATAATATGTGTCTTTCTCTCATATGTGTAATCGCGTATTTCAGTCGTCCCAAACAGCCTTTCTGCTTGCGCAAAAACTGACTACATTGAGAAATAGAAGTAACGCCGCACCCAAAAGCATTTGCTCGTATGTGTTGCGTTTGATCGCATGTTTAGGAGGAGCTAATTCAAGCAAAGAAAGATGTGCTACATACAAGTGTTCGATCTGCAATCCAAAGAAAGCCCGCTGCCGTTATTAAGCGTTGCCAAGCAGTGAATGATATGCAGTTGAGAATCGGCTGCTTTGAATCGTTAGCCATACATCCTGCAGATTCGCGGAAAATATTACTGGATACTTTGGATCTATTTGTCTTGGATCTATTTGCAGTTACTATCCGAAAATAAGGCTGCACGTGCATGACGTCTTGCGCGTACATTTGAATGCTTAGCACGCGCTTCGTGCAGTTAGTGGATGCGTCAGCTCATTGCTTCATCCCATGGCAACCATGCCATGGGATGAAGCATATCGTTTTGCCACACATTATGCTGCTGCTGTGCACTGCCCCTAACTACGCTTCGTGAAGTCGATACGCTATGATAAGGCCTTAAGCAGCACAATGAATTTGTTTGTTACGTAGGCAAGCAGGGC
>NW_013651864.1:5000-10000 GCF_000499385.1 Eimeria necatrix | reverse complement strand
GCGAGCGTAAAGGATATCTTGGGAATGCTTGGTTCAAATTGAATAAAAACAAAACCAACAAATAAATTTATTTCTTTTAATTTATTTCTTTTAATTTATTTCTTTTAATTTATTTATTTTTATTTCTTTTTTATTTCTTCAGGGCTTCCAAAAGCCCGTTTGTCGCCTCTCCAGGCCGAAAGTCTGAAAGCCAGAAATTCCCACTTGTGCGGCTCGGTGGTGAGTTGGGGTGTACAGACACCTGAGGTGTACAGACACCTGAGGTGTACAGACACCTGGGGTGTACAGGCAGCTTTCCGGTTCTTTCAGGTGTACAGACAGCTTTTGAACTGCTTTTGAAGTGTCTAAATGCGCAGCCACAAACAAATGAAAAACAAAAGAGTGCAGCGCCGAAAAAGAAAAAATAAAACTTGAAAATAAAACTTGAAAAACTGCAGCAATTCATTTCATTGAATAATAAATTCAAACTTCCAAGTTTTCTTTTCGGATCTTTTCAGATGGGCATTTGCATCGGCTGTGTTATTGGACTTTTCCCTTTGCTGCTCATGCCCCAAAAGCGAAGAGAAACAGAAGTTGACAAAGACAACAAAGAAACAGAAGTTGACAAAGACAACAAACAGCTAGCTAGTTGACTAGCTGGCTGGCCAGATGGCTAGCTAGCTGGCTAGCTAGCTCGCTAGCCAGCTTGCTAGCTTGCTGGCTAGTTGACTGGCTGGCTAGCCAGATGGCTAGCTAGCTGGCTAGCTAGCCGGCAGGGCAGCTAGCTAGCTACCCAGGTGGCTAGCTACCTGCCTAGCCACCTTCCTAGCAACCTGGCTAGCTAGCTGGCTAGTTAGCTGGCCAGCTAGCTGGCTAGCTAGCTGGCTAGCTAGCTGGCTAGCTGGCGGACTAGCTAAGCAGCTGGCTAGCTAGCTAGCTAGCTGGCTGTTTGAGACAAGGGGCAGCTGGCTGGCTAGCTAGCTAGCTGGGCAGCTAGCCAGCCGGCTATCTGGCTGGCTGGGTAGCTAGCTAGCAAGCTAGCTGGCTAGCTAGCCAGCCAGATTAATAGCGGAAGAACAGCAGAAAGGATTTAGGGTTTAGGGTTTAGGGTTTGGGGGTCCGGGTGTGTGGACACCGCAATTGAGGCGTTTATTCGGCCCTCTTTATTTGTCTTTTTTCCCTTTTCCATTTGCCTCTTTAGTTGCTTTTATTTATTTATTTATTTATTATTTTATTTATTTATTTATTTATTTTATTTATTTATTTTATTTATTTATTTATTTATTTATTTATTTATTTATTCTCAGAGTTTGTACTCGTCCTTTTGGCTCTGTGGAGCACAAGTGATTAAAAGAAGCGAAGAAGGAAATCGGAGATTAGAGGGAAAGCCGGAAAGGAGTGAAGGAAGAGTGTCAGCTAGCTAGCTAGCTAGCTAGCTAGCTAGCTAGCTAGCTGTTTAACAGGCTATTTATCTGGCCAGCTAAACAGCTAGCTAATTAGCCAGACATTTAGCTAGCTAGCTACCTAGATGGGCGAACGCCGTGTCGCTGGCTAAGTGCTGTCTAGCTAGCTAGCTAGCTAGCCAAGAGAGCTGGCTGTCTGGCTAGCTGCCTAAATCGTTAGCTAGCTAGCCGCCAAGCCGGACGGCTAGCCAGCTGGCTAGCTAGGTGGCTAGCCAGCTAGCCAGTTATGCAGCTAGCTAGCTACTCAAATAGGCGGCCATCTAACTAGCCAAATGGCTGGCTAGCTACTTACATGGGCAGCTAGCTAGCCAACGAAATGGGTTACTCGCCTGGTAGCTTCGGACTGTCTAGCTGGCTAGCTGGCTAGCTAGCTAGCCTAATGGGTTGACGGCTAGCTAGGTAGAAAGCTAGCTAGCCGGATTTGTGGCTAACTAACTGGCTAGCTAGCTAGCTAGCGAGCTAGCTAGCCAGCGAGGTGGGTGAGTGGCTAGCTAGCTAGCTGAGTTGCGTGCTTATTGGGTGGAGGCGAGAAAGTAAAGAATGGGAGACAAGTTGAGGAATGAGAAGAAAGAAATATAAATTAGACGAAATAAAAGAAAGTTCAAAAGAAGTAAAAAGAAGTAAATGAGTTTTGACCGGGTGCTTAGAGTTGCTGGCTTCGAGGTGTACATACACCTCGGGCTCGAGACCCGTGGTTTTCAGGTTTTTAATGTCCAATTAATATCATTTAAACTCAAATATAATATTATTAAATGTTTTAAACTCAAAAATGAATTCGAAAGGGCAAAAGAAGAACTAAAAGCCCCAAGAGCGAGCGCATGCAGAGCCAGCTGGGGCTGGGGTGTATGTACACCTGAAATTTCGGCGGCGCCGCGCAGCAGCTGCCGACGAAAGTTTGAAATTTTAATTCTTTTAATTTGTTTTTATGAAAGTTTATATTCGAGAAAGAAACTGAGGAGAGAAAAAGCGTTCTCCGGAAGTCCCCGCTCCCCAGCGAGACAACAAACGAGGGTTTAGGGTTTAGGGTTTAGGGTTTAGGGTTTTGGTGCACGGGACCCGACCCTAACACAAACCCAGAAAAACAAGTTTCAGCCTCATTCCGCCGCACCCTAGGGTTTAGGGTTTAGGGTTTAGGGTTTAGGGCTTCCCAAGCCAACGAAGATGCTGCAGAAAAAACGAGAGCTCGTAAGCAAACCCTAAACCCTAAACCCTAAACCCCAATCTCCAAACCCTAATCGCGACTCCTTAGACTATCCCCTGTCGATCCCTTTGCCTTCTGTTGCAGCACCTGGCAGATATTAGGGTTTAGGGTCTGCGGTCTCTGGTTTAGGGTTTGGGGGGTTAGGGTTTAGGGTTTAGGGTTTAGGGTTTAGGGTTTGTGCGCAGCTCGACGATTCGTCTGACGAGGACTCCATCCCTCTCTCAAAACGGTTTAAAAAGTCTAAGACGGAAGCAGCAGCAGCAGCAGCACCTGCTGCTGCTGCTGCTGCTGCTGCTGCTGCTAAGGAAGCCCCTGCAGCAGAGGGGAGTGTATCTGTTAAGAATGAAAGCAGCAGCAGCAGCAGCAGCAGCAGCAGCAAGGAGGGCAGCAGCAGCAACGGGGGCACAGGATCTGCGAAGCCCTCGCCAGCAGCAACAACAGCAGCAGCAGCAGCAGCAACAACAGCAGCAGCAGCAGCAGCAACAACAGCAGCAGCAGCAACAGCAGTAGCAGCAGTGGGGGGTTCTCTTGCTGCTGCTCTGCGCAGCGTGAAGGCGGAGGGCTCTTCGGCTTCGCCAGCAGCAGCAGCAACAGCAGCAGCAGCAACAGCAGCAACTGCAGCAGCAGCAGCAGCAGAAGCAGCAAATAAAGCAGCAGCAAGACCCTCAGCTTCTCCTTCTCCTGCGGGAATTCGCAGAAGAAATAAATACACTAAAACAGAGGAAAACTTTGAGCCCATTTCGAGGTGGTGGGAAAAGGATTTGTCCCAGCTCGAAAATAATGTCGTACAGGTAAACCCTAAACCCTATATTAGGGTTTAGGGTTTGGGTCTGGGGTTTAGGGTTTAGGGCTTCGGGTTCAGGGCTTGGGATTCAGGCTTTGAGGGAGCAGACAGGGTTTACCCCAACAAGAAAATAGTGTAGCCCAGGCAAGGTAGGGTTTAGGGTTTAGGGTTTAGGGTTTAGGGTTTAGGGTTTAGGGTTTGGGGTTTGGGTGTGGTGGGAAAGAGTTTTATATCAATTAGAAAAGGACGCCATGCAACTAAATTAGGGTTTGTTCCGATGTGCAGAAAAGCAGCATTTAACTTCCCTAATTCCAGCTTTACGGCTTAGGGTTTAGGGTTTAGGGTTTAGGGTTTAGGGTTTAGGGTTTAGGGTTTGCGTTTCAGTGGCAGTACCTGGAGCACCACGGCTTGATGTTTTCTCCTCCTTACGAACCCCACGGGGTTTGCATTCGCTATAAAGGAGAATTAGTTTCTTTGCCTCCCGAAGCCGAAGAAGTGGCCAACTTCTGGTGAGCTAGGGTTTAGGGTTTAGGGTTTAGGGTTTAGGGTTTAGGGTTTAGGGTTTGGGGGTTGGGGTTTGGGGCGTGGGCTTAGTGGGGTTTAGGGTTTGGGGCCTGGAGAGCGTGTTCTTTCGTTGCTTCCGCTGCAGCTTCCGTAAACCTGAGGCTGCAGCGCCTAGGGTTTAGGGTTTAGGGTTTAGGGTTTAGGGTTTAGGGTTTAGGGTTTAGGGTTTAGGGTTTAGGGTTTGCCGTTTAGGGTTTAGGGTTTAGGGTTTAGGGTTTAGGGTTTAGGGTTTAGGGTTTAGGGTTTAGGGTTTTGTTTTAGGGTTTAGGGTTTAGGGTTTAGGGTTTAGGGTTTAGGGTTTAGGGTTTAGGGTTTAGGGTTTAGGGGTTTAGGGTTTAGGGTTTAGGGTTTAGGGTTTAGGGTTTAGGGTTTAGGGTTTAGGGTTTAGGGTTTGCGGGCAGGTGCGGGGTGTTGGAGAGCGACTACGCCACGAAGATAAGATTTGTGCGGAACTTCTGGCGAGCTTTTCTTTCCAAATTACCTGAAGACCATTTAATAAAAAAAGATCCAAAACACGCTCAAGTGCGGATTCCTGCTGCTGCTGCTGCTGCTGCTGCTGCAGGGGACGCAGCAGCAGCAGCAGCAGCAGCAGCAGCAGCAGCAACGGCGCCCGACGCAGCAGGCTTCGAAGCCTGCGACTTCTCAAACATCAAGCAGCACCTCGACGCTCAAAAGGAAGCCAAGAAAAACATGTCCAAGGAGGAAAAAGAAGTAGGGTTTAGGGTTTAGGGTTTACTAGGGTTTAGGGTTTACTAGGGTTTAGGGTTTAGGGTTTAGGGTTTAGGGTTTGGGGCTATCCGGGGGCCGTTGTGTTTCGTTCGAGGCTTGTTCTGCAGCTTTTTTCGTGCTCGTTCCGTTGGGCGTGCGGCGTGTGTGTGGGCGAGGGTTTAGGGTTTAGGGTTTAGGGTTTAGGGTTTAGGGTTTGGATGCAGGCGCTGAAAGCTCAAAAAGATGCAGAAGCTGCCCCTTTTGCTTTCGCCCTTGTGGACTGGCTGAGGGAAAAAGTCGG
>NW_013651863.1:0-12868 GCF_000499385.1 Eimeria necatrix | reverse complement strand
AATATAACTGCGCAACAGTTCGACCTTTACGAGCCAAACCATTACATGCATCGTCCGGTGCTTCAGCAAGCGTGATGCGCGGCATAAAAGAGCAAATAATCGTCTGAGACTACCACATTCCCTTCATCATAAAGTGAGCCAGCGCAGAACTGCAACATGTCCCCAGACGGCACGAAGTGCGCATTCACTAGACAATTAGTGCTTATCGTGTATTCGTTCGTCTCCCTTTGTGCTTTTGGCGCAAAGTCGAAGCATCCTACTCCGTGCACTCAGACACTATGCCCAAAATATGCAGCACCCTCGAAACACGCAGCGTGCCACAACCGCTCACAGATCCACTGCGAAAAACACAGCCAGCTTAGAAAGGATGAGCAAATGAATGCTACTCTTTCACTCCGCTGTACTGTTCGGTGTTGGAAGCAGATAAAACAGAAATCTGCCAGGCGAAGCTCCAAGTACCATTGCGCCTTCCATGCAGCTCCTTCATGCGGACAGCTATTGCTGCTGCAAAACATACAAAAAGACTTGGTGTCTCTGGACCAACCAAACGCACTCCCTGGATGGCGAGGACCCTGCAAACACCTATTCACATGACATGTTTCTCTTTCGCACCCTTTATATACCGCGGCGACGTAATGATGCATAGCATCAGCATACCACGAGTCACCCAGGGGGAAACCTCTTCATCAACCAAACACACTCCCTGGATGGCGAAGACCCTGCAAACACCTATTCACGTGACATGTTTCTCTTCCGCACCCTTTATATACCGCGGCGAAGGAATGATGCAGCGCATCACGTATGGTGCTCATTAGGTCCCCCTGTCGGATTTTGATGCCCAGTAGAAGTGGACAGCAGTCAGTTACTCAAATAGTTTATACCCACACAGGCCAACAGCCTGACCTCTACACTGTACACAGCTGCAACTGCGTTCGGCGGAATTTCGTAATCCCCGATTCAGTGCACGGGTGACGCCTTTACAGGCTCTAGAGCTATCCCGTCCAGTCTAAAAAATTCCAGCTTAGCGATCAACCTCAGTGTAGATACGCAAATGCTCTCTTTATCGCCAGCTGCGTGCATGAGCAAAAAGCTATAGGAGATTCAGGAAAGAGATGATTTTGGAACGCCTGACTGAGTCACACCCCTGTGCAACGACTGCAGCCTTGCATACACACAGTACAAAGAGCTTTGCCACAACGCCCGCGTCATTCCGTCCCCAAACGTGATTCCCTACAATGTCTCCGAGTTCCATTCACCACGTCGCAACAACCGCTCAACGAATATAACTGCGCAACAGTTCGACCTTTACGCGCCAAACCATTACATGCATCGTCCGGTGCTTCAGCAAGCGTGATGCGCCGCATAGAAGAGCAAATACGCATCTGAAACTAGCACATTCCCTTCATCGTAACGTGAGCCAGCGCAGAACTGCAACATGTCCCCAGACGGCACGAAGTGCGCATTCACTAGACAATTAGTGCTTATCGTGTATTCGCTCATCCTCCTTTGTGTTTTTGGCGCAAAGTCGAAGCATCCTACTCCGTGCACTCAGACACTTTGCCCAAAATATGTAGCACCCTCGAAACACGCAGCGTGCCACAACCGCTCACAGATCCACTGCGAAAAACACAGCCAGCTTAGAAAGGATGAGCAAATGAATGCTACTCTTTCACTCCTTTGTACTGTTCGGTGTTGGCTGCAGATAAAACAGAAATCTGCCAGGCGAAGCTCCAAGTACCATTGCGCTTTTAAGCAGCTCCTTCGTCCGGACACCGGCAAAACACACCAAAAGATTCAATGCCGCCAAAGTACTTGTGCTCCACAACATCCTAATGTGCAACAAAGGCTGACGTGAATATCTGTCGCCACCGCGAAAGGGAAGTAAACACAAAGACGAAATTGCACTTCACGTTGAAACAACGGAAGCGCCGCTGTTGCCTTCACGACTCCCCGATACTTTGGTATCAAAAAAACGTACAAACTAATTACAAAGCTTCGTGCAAACACTTGCCCACGTGGTACATCGCATTTCAGCGCTCCAAAGATACCGCGGCGAAGGAATGATCATGCGATTCATCACGCACCAATCTCACTTGGTCGCCTCAAAATTTTGACAGGTGTCCAATAACAAACGAAAACAAGCAGTTATCCAAACAGTTGGTATGCGCACAAAACGAGATGAGGCGCCTACCCTGTGTCCAGCTACAAGTGCATGCGCCGGCGTTTCTTAAGACCCGCATGGGTGGGCTTGTGGTGCCTTTGCATGCTCTCGTCCATTGAGCAAAAGGCAGCTTAGCCGAACACTGCACTGAAGCTGGGCCGCGGGGCTCTCTTTATCGTTCGCTGCATGCATGTTCGAGGAGCCGAGCGAAATCCATCAGCGAGATAATTTCAGAAAACCTGAGTGAATCACACGTTTTGGAACGACCCCAGCGCAGCAAAGCACAATACAGAAGACATTGAGACAAAGATCGCGTCAGTCCGGCCCAGAAGTTTATCGCAGGCGCTATGGTTTTCGTAGCTCTCTTCAGCATCACGAAACAATAGCCCAGCGAATACAACTGCGCATCATCTGGACTTCGGCAAACAAAGCCGTATTCATCGTCAGGCGCTTCAACAAACGTGATGCACTGCATAGAGAAATAAGTATTCGTCTAAACTAGCACGTTTCTTCACCATAATTGTGTTCAGAGCAGAGTTGCCAAATGTTGTCAGACACCAGGAAATGCGCATTAATCAGGCAATGGGTGCTTATCCTGGATCTTTTCGTCTCTCTTCGTGGTACTGCAGCAAAAGCAAAGCATTATACTCCAGACATCCGGACACTACGCCCAAAATATATAGCATCCTCGAAACACGCAGCGCGCAACATGCATCTCAGATACACTGCAAGAAGCCTGGACGACCTATAGAGGATGGGAAAATGAATGCTACGCTTTGACCCATTAGTATTGTTCAGCGCTGGCTGCACATACAGCAGAAACCTGTGACGCTTAACTGCAAAACGCATTGCAGTTCAAAGCCAGTATTTCTGCGTGAAGCTACTATGTCTACGAAACAAGGGGAGAAGGGACATATTGCATTTGTGCGACGTGTTGGCTACAAGAGCCTAATCTGCAACAAAGGCTGGCGTGAAGATGTGACGTCACAGCGAATGCGACATACGCGCAATGGCGAATGCGCCGCTGAACAATAAAAACGTGAATGCTTTGGCGATACGTTTACTACATCCTGTCACATCCTAATCACAATAAACATACCGTCTGGAAGGCCAGGGCACATCATACATATACTTTGGAGGACAGCCCCTTTCGAGCGTTATATAGGGATCATGCAGAGGCCGTTTTCCGATAGATCACACATGGAGGACTCCAATGAAGTTAGTAAAACGACATATTCCTGGAACTGGTGGGTAAATTGCACCATTCTGCGAGAATCGGCAAACTGCACATCGCAGTGGAAAGGGCATCAGTACACCAACCGCGTCACGTTTCCCCGAAGCTATTTGAGGTGCAATGGTGCCTCCAAATTCCCTTCAGCACTTTGCAAGAACACCTTAATAAGCAAAACTCATCAAAGTCCCAGCTCAACTTCCTAAGTCATCATCATGCCGTAGCAAGTAAGTTCAAGAGCATGATGCGTGCTACAGACAAAATAAGCAACCGCCTGAAACTACCGTACAAGCTGGCGAACATGTCGCACACTTTAATGTAAGACGTTTATTATTTGTGCACCAGGAAACCTCAGTTGAAGCGGAAATTCGGCATCTCACTGTCAAATTCGCTTTACAAAGTAAAAAAATGTGTATGAACATCCGGCACGGTCTACGCATACAGCCAACGCGAGTAAACGTTTTTAATTAAACGCCTTTCATGATACATGTGCGGCAATCTGCACGAGCAGCGAGTCGCATTTGCACGAAAAATACGTTCTAATCCAATCAAGGGCAGAGACTACAAATGCCCTCAGGCGGCACAAATCTCACATTAGACAACTGATGCTTATCTTGTATCTTTTGGTCTCTCTTCATGCTGCTGCCGCAAAATCAAAGCATCCTACTTCATGCACTCAGACACTACGCCGAAAAAATGAAGCATCCTCGAAACTCGCGGCCTGTCACAACCTCTCACAGATACACTGCAAGAAACACAGCCGAACTTAAGATGTTTATCAAATGAATGCTAGCCGTTCACACCTCAGTACTGTTTGGCGCTGGCAGCACATACAACAGAAATCTGCGGAGCGCATCCGCAAAGGACGCCGCAATTTTAAAGCGACACATTCTGCGGGAAGTTATTATGGCTGCAAAACAAACAACAATAGAAATAAGCTGTTCAAACAGCTTGATCACCACAGCATTCTAATTTTACAACGAAAAGCTAACGTGAATAGCTGGCGCTGCTGCGATTGCAAAGTAAACGCAATAGCAAAATTGCCACCAAACAACAGAGCAACGGAAGCGTCGCCGCTACCTTCACGACTATCAGCTACTTTCTCATAAACAAAACGCACATCCTACAAGGTCAGTATCCTGCGAGCAATCTTTCGCGTGGCAAGCTTCACTTGAGCGCTTCATAGACACCGCAGCAAAAAAATGATCATGCGGTTCATCACGCACCAATCTCACTTGGCCGCCTCATAAAATTTTGACGTCCAATAACAAGCAACAACAGACAGTATCCAAGCAATTCCTATGCGCGCAAAACGAGATGAGGCGCCTACCCGGTGACCAGCTACAAGTGCATGCGCCGGTGGTTCTTAAATTCCACATGGGTGCAACTGTGGTGCCTTTGCAGGCTCTCGAGCTATTTCGGGCCATTGAGCAAAGGGCAGCTTAGCCGAAAACTGCACTGTAGCTGGGCCGGTGCCCTCTTTATCGTATGCTGCAAGCATGTTTGAGGAGCTTAGCGAAGCCCATGGGCGAGAAAATTTCGGAAATCGTGGGTGGATCACATGTTTTGGAACGACCCCAGCGCAGCAAAGCACAATACAAAAGACATGAACACAACGACCGCGTCACTGCGGCCCCGTAATTTATCCCAAGAGCTATTTTCCCCACAGTTCCCTTTAGCACTTCGCAACAAGAGCTCAGCGAATACAACTGCTCATCAATTGGATTTCGGCAAACAAAACCTTCCATACTCATCGTCAAGCGTTTAAACAAACGAAATGCACTGCATAGAAAAATAAGTTCGTCTGAATCTAGCCCGTTTCTTCACCATAATCGCGCTCAGGGCAGAGTTAGGAGCACATGCAGCACGTTTAATTTCGTAGCCCAGCTCTATCAAAAAGGAGTGCAACGCGGCGCCCTGTATCGCGTGACAACATATCAGCGTAACGTCATCTTACTCCCTGAAAAGGCAAGGTTCCCAAGGTACTCCTTTTGAGGTCCCTGTTATCCCAAAACTGGGTCAGCCTGCTGTGTACTTCTTAGCAGGCCAGTCGAGGCATTCAATGAACCTTGTAGTATCCGGACCCGGCTGCTCTAAATGCTCTTAGTACCTGCTAAACAGCGACAAAGAGGCACGTGAACACATCACCGTCGCAAGCAGCAGGACGCACACATCATCCCTCTGTACAAGAATGCATCCCTATCTTCCGTCGAGCACAACTGCGTCTCCGTATATCCGCTTACAAAGCACGTGGCTTAAGTGCTTCTCACATTGCTCTGTGAAGCTTTCAAAATCATCAGAAAGGATGTCTTGTAGAGGGCCATGCGTCTGTTCTGCTGTAGGCCCAACGAAAATAAAGCGGTCACAGTGAAACAACAACTCATAGCAGCTTAATGGGTTGAGATAACACGGATCAAAGGAGGAAGAACGCGCAGCACCAACCAGTCTGCAAACCACATTGACAAGAACATCGCCAAAACAATGTCTAGTGGCTCTTCAAATACAGTTACCGCGGATAAACGATCACATGATCACTCGAACCCATCAGCCTTGGACATTGACACTCAAGGTCTTCCCTCTTCACCCACTGGCTGCACTCCGCGAGAAACACCCTGTGTCTTGGTCAGGCGTGTCTCCTCGAGAGAATGCCGTAGGATTTCGATTACCATAATTGGATTATGCCCCCGAAAAGACTCTTGGAAAACATTAACAGTTCTTCAGCTAAGTTCTAAATATCGAACATGCGTCTTAACGTCAAGATAAGCTTACTCAGTCGTTTTGATACTTCAGCTTAATTTATGGTACAAATTTAGATTTTGGTCAAGCACAGAAGTCACTCTGAACATGTGGTCGGTATATTTCGAACCAACCCTAGTGCCATGAAGAAGCCTCGTACTGGCTGCGCCCACAAACTCCAAAAGAACAAAACTTCGTCACCCAAAGGCGCAGCATTGCCCAACCGATGCTGCTACTCACAGACCAGTATTCTTGAACTAGAAAAGGTAACTAAACTGGCGACAGAGGTTTTGTACTTAGTGGCGATTCGATTTGCAAATGAACAAAAGCCTCTGCACTGGTGACTGCTGCGATCGGGTCGGGCATCAAAATGCCATGCTGCCTCTCACCCACCAACAGTGGAAACCGCACAAGGAAAGAGACAAAATTGTCGTTCTTTACGTGGTATGTACATGCCCCAAATTATCAAAAACGAAGAACGTAATTGCAGGGTGATTCTTAGCTTTTAATTTAAACTTTCAAGCGGACTACTCACCCAACAATAGAACACACTACATATGGGTATATATGGATGCAATGTCCACAGTTCTCTAACAAATCGCCTCCAACAAAACTCACTCCCTGGAACACCGATCCTATTCAAATTTCCAAGGGCAGTATTTGCCGCAGATTCCTGCCAGGCGTTTGCGAAACGATGCAAAAGGAAGCGGACGTCTTCAATGAATACAGCAGCACGCTCAGAATGAGGATGAATATGCTTTTGATTAATGCTTGCGCGAGACCACGACGAAGAATATAAACAATTGACACTAAGTGAAACAGCAGCCTGCACAGTTTCGTTAAAAACATAATTTCAAGTGAAAGACATCATGGCCGTAAGGGCACTTTTCGGGAACAATTCATATTCAGCATGGGGTCTCCTCGAGAAATCTTTAGCTGTTTGTACAAAAGTCGATCATTGCATGGTAGTTGAACGCATGCACGATTTATCGCACTTTCAATGCTAACGCGATACCAGGAAAGTCAGGGCATTCACCCGAATAGGTATGCTCATAAGAACAGCTAAAGCAGTGTCGCCTGGAGCTCTGGACCAAAATCTGAAGAATCATGAATCAACCCGCCAATCTACATACCACCACCACACCAATACTATCAACTTGCAAATGGTTCTGAATTCAGACACAAGAACTGGATGGATACTTAGTGCGAAATCCCCCATAGCCTTTGAACAAGCCGAATTGCATCAAATCCCTAATTCAGCAACCTCAGCCACCAATCACTAGCATTGTGTTATATCACATACAGGCTGCACCAAAAAAAAGGGCCGATCTCTCATGCGCGCCCGTTGCCTTCCAAACGCACTATATGACTTCAAGCTTTGGGGGTTCTGCGATTCAGATGACCACCATATCACGTGAAGAATACATGCTCAGTACCAAAATACGATTCTTTCTCAACATGCGACAAAACTTCTCGGCAAGAAGTATTGGGCACCACTCACTAGTTTTGTTGCGCACCTGTACCAACAACAAAGCTCTGCACGGAAGACGGTTTCCTTAATTGCCATGAACAAGCATTTCAAGTTCAATTGAGTGGGGAGTTGCAGGATTCCTCACAATGATACGAGATACATCGAACAAATACCATCCCCATCAATCCAACGTCTCTGGAGCTCCCCGTTCTAAGGAAGGAAAAGCACAGAACGTCCTCTTGCATGCACCCACCGGCTGTGCGCGGGAAATGTAACGTCGTGCAATAGAGCGACGTGATGTAACAGCTGACGGTGATATTGCCAGCGGCATGCTTCACTTTGATATTAAATGCAAACGCATATCAGCTTTTCGCTACTACATGGTCCACAAAGCTTAAAAAACGCAAAGTGTCGGCCACAAGCAGCTACTAAACGTATGGGCAAAAAAGCTTCATGCCTACGTTGACAGCTATTGTGAAGTCAAAGGAACACGCAAAGAACCAGAATGCCTGTTATTCCCTACCCATTACAGCAGCAGCAGTGTACCGGCTAGCAAAGGCGGCGTCGTCGAGCAGTTCATATGGATGACAGACTACCTCATCCGTGAGAAAAAACAAAGCGTTTGCGGCACCGGGCAATAGCAAACACAAAACAACACAGTTGGTCAGTGTCGCTGTGCGACACTGACCAATTGTGTGTACTGATCTCTACTTCTTAGACGCGTACTCCCTGGTGAAAAATATCCCAGTTACGACCTATAGACAAGTCTTGTTTGTATTGATTGCTACCTAGACCTTCGATAGTAACTGCGAAAGCACGACAGCAACATGGGAAGCCCCTCTATTTACATAAGACTCCGCTAAATATGCTTCTAGCCCCTGCTGAAAAACGAGGACAAACACGAAAAGGAGTTTATACAAGTAGGTAGCAGAACGCAAGGAGCATCTCCCTAGAATGATATATGCTGTCGCCTCCGCTCAGGCGGCGCATAGATTCCCCAGTTAACAGTTCTCGTGGTGAGATTTCCACAATCATCGACCATTCAAGCATTTGCCTATCATTGCCCTGGCAGCTGGGCGAACGCGCGCGATTTTGCACAACAAATGAAGCGGATGAAAGGCAAATTTTCAACAACTGAAGAGACATGGAAGTGTAAAGCGAGCATGCAGCACTGCGCCGCCCTGCATATGACACTAGCGATATCTTAGGTACCCCGATTTCTTCCCCTCAGTGATCGCAGTTATTCGACGCGTGACAGCTAAGCATATTTCCATTTAACGTCGCACAGCTTGTGCATAACAAACAAAGCCGCCTAAGGTGCCAACGTCCACTACCGTAGCCATCAATAGTCACCACAATTTCTTCACTTACTGGCTGAACCACACATGAAACCCAATAAACATGTACCACATACGCGTTCCTTTTCTCATGAGCTGCTAATTATCAACATTGGTTTCTGTTAGAATTCGTGCATCGAAGTACCTGATCAGCTTCTCAGCAGGGGAAAACACATCGAATGCCAAGCAAGGAGTGCCACCGCCAGAACTCGTAC
Source organism: Eimeria necatrix (assembly GCF_000499385.1). Classification (NCBI taxonomy): domain Eukaryota; phylum Apicomplexa; class Conoidasida; order Eucoccidiorida; family Eimeriidae; genus Eimeria; species Eimeria necatrix. Next base: position 3,717 of record NW_013651863.1, on the reverse strand, counting down.
GTTAGGTAACACGATAGCAGGAGGTTTTAGTGGTATGCTGCATTTTCGTTCCATCAGAAGCACCTTTTCCACATATTATCCACTAAGTTAAACAAAAGCATTACTTGCGACCACCCTACTCCACGTACAACGTACAAAAACCTTATTCGAAAAAGGCATATTTAGCACAGCCGATAACGTTGGAGTTGCGTGTTATCACAGTGTTATTCTGGAGCAACAAAAGCAAAAATGCGCAGCATGTGAGCTCACAGGCTGCACAGAAGCAATGCGATACTGTCCAAAAGCGCACACCGCTGGCATCTGCGCAGGAAGCGCCATTTTTGACTTGAGGATGACTATAAAAAATGCTGTTGTTCTGGTAGTCGTAGGAGTCTCCTGCATCAGGGAGGCAAGTATCTGTCGCATGCAACTGGAATGATGATTACCAACACCAGAAAGCCGTCGATACCTACGAGCCCTGAAAAGCAAGAAGCGAAGTGATTGTGTTTCTCTTATCCAAAACGGCATTAGAAGTGAGCAGAACAGCTTTTGTACCGATAGAGAGCATCAATGCGTCGCCGCACCCCGCGCAGTTGTTTGGGGCTTCAACATGACTGCAACTTACTCCCTGGGGAAGCAACCCTCCATAAACACGTAACTTGAAGCGACAGTCGTCTCAAGTGCTGTCCAGGCAATATCGATGCAATCGCGCGAGCAAAGAGGATGTGCCGAAATCTTCGCAAAATGTTCAAAAGGGCGCTGAAGATGCATGAGCTCATGCAAATGTGCAAACACTACGCGCACGGAAGCAGCGCTCTCTAAGCGCACACATCCATTTCTCATACGCCTGCAAAAAATGAACGGCATGAATTCAATTGAAGCAGCACAAGCTTCCCCAAACCGCAAAACGTTAACGTAGTCAGAAAAGTGTCCAAGCGAGCTGTCTAGAGCAGGCCGTTTAAGCAAATGCTCGCTTTTGCCTCGGAAGTGGGCGAATGCGTGGCATTTTGCGCAGCAAAAGCAGATGCGCAGACCCCGATAAAAATAGAAAGCACCAACGCCCAAATCTTCCTGAAAGGTTTGGATGAACGATTTTCGAGCGCAGCACTCGCCGTTGCACGCACTGCATTGACGAAAATATCGCCACAATAACCTCTTCACATTGCCTATAAAATCTGCACAGGCAAGATACAAAAACATGTTTTTTTTGCCTAAACACAAATGCCAATCAAAGCAAAAGCAATCACATCCGTTGATATTCGGCAGCGTATGCCGTAACGTACTTCCTGAACGCCACAAGAAACGTGATGGGTCGAAGTGTTCGAAAGCACTTTTGTCATTAGGTCATAACTGCTTTGAATATAATATCAAAATTCTCGTAGCAGGAAACATTCAGCAGAACAGATAAGCGACGTCTCGCTACATATATAGTCGGAACACCCCAAGCATGCAGTGCTTGGCCCGATTATACAGCGCAGAGGGAGTTATTAATGATGCAATTTGCTTGCCAAAAGCATTTGGTAATCTGTACGGATCTTTGCCCAACCGTTTAGGAAACGGCACTAGAGTTTGACCGACGAAAAAACTTGGAAGCTGGACTTGATGGAAGTGTCACTATAAACGTATAGTGAGCGTTTTCCAAATGTTTCCCGGCCATGTGCTGCTCTGACAGCATCACCACACAAATTTATATTGCATGCACGCACAGACTTTGGAGATATATTGCAACATTGTTCGAAGGCAGAGCATGTCGCAACCGTTGAGGAGTATACAAGTAACATGCATGGCATTGAAAAAGCGGTTAAAGTAGTGCTAGTCCTTTAGTACATAGTGCTGCCTGCTGCTTTTAGAGAGCAATGACTACTAAGAGCACGAGCGTAATGTGTGTTTTAGTAATATATGCGGAAAATGGAAAGTAACATGGCAGATATCCTACCAATGATTTGTCAACCGCAGTAACCTAGCCTGAAAAGGATGCCGTCGTGTAGGTCAGACGTCGTATGCAATACAACTATCAGGCACATTCATTCCTCCGAAGGATATCTATTAACTTGCATGGCAACACGCTCAATAATGTTTTGACACCTTACAATTAGTGCAACTTACTCCCTGGTAAGTCAATGCTGTTTACATGAAGCGCATTCATCCGAAGTACCGGCCAGAATTTTTTTGAAGCAATCGCTATAGTGAGAGAGCAATAAACTAAATCTCGCAACATGCCCAAAAGGTCACCATTGCTGGTATTGATGCCTTAACGAACATTGGCAGTAAAGGATGCAAAGACTCCGCTGATTAGAGCAACGGATTTCGTTTCCACATTGAGGTACAAGCGAAGGGCACCTAAATTCTCCCTGCACGTGCATAGATCTGTTTAAATTCTGCATGGATGCTGCGGCCAGTAAATATCTCGGCGAGACGTCCAGCACCTTGCACGCCTTTTGAGGAACAGTATATCCTTACCTTATGCGTGGAGAAAAATTCAATCTACTTTCATTTCTAATGTGAATGAGAAGATGCTAACAATGCCAGAAAATTCTAGAAACGAGATCTTGAAAAAAATGCGTGAACAAAAGAAGCACGAAATACACACGACCATGCATGCCAGCTTGAGAAGAATATGACCCCAACAATTTCACACCTTGCAAGTAGCAGTAATCCCGAACCAACAAGAAAACACCGTTTAATGCGCCACTCTTCAGCAAACAATCGACCAACATGCCTAAAGGAAGTCGAAAATTTACAGCCTCAACTGTCAGGAATATTCGGTGTTTTCACATACATTCTGCATGCCACATGAGTACGTGGACAACGTAAACAGCCGTTTCCCACGGCGAAACACTCTGTTACGTACTTCAAATGCGGAGATCGGAGAAGAAGGACAACGTCTTGGACAAAGATGCATTTTATACAATGCCAGAGGAAAAGATATGATGCATGAAACAATGGGTTTCGCACACACACAGAGACAATGTGTCAGACTGCAAGAAAACTTGTACCTCCCACTTTCCTTACGTAAAACACCAATAATGCCTTTAGTACAAGCTATACTGTCCATGGATTGGGTGTTCCTAACTACGGGGAAAGCATTTGAGTTCGACCCAAAGCCAGCCATAGCGAAGACACAGTGGATTGCTCTGCAAGAGCGCATCGAAATGCATGCGCTCACGAGCTGCACAAAACACAGCGACGTTGTTCGCAACAAAGACGTTTCAAGGCTGCTTACAGGTGCACTCATTATATCCCGGCATTTCATCTCCATTGGACCTTACCCCCTGCAAACGTAAGGGTCAAACAAATATGCAGTGCGCAATCGTGTCGATCCCCGGCAAGCTCCTGTGGAACAATGGCGAAGATACGAAATGACTCATGAAACATGCGTCACAAGCAGTTCTTTTTGCTTGCAAATGGACTCCGCCGCATGTAGCCTTAATGCTTGTTAACAATTGACTGCAAGCAATGATGCCAGCATTTCACTTGCGCAATTAGAGCTATCACTCAGCACAAATGTTCCTCTCAGTACATGTAGAAATGACAGAAAGCTATAAATCCAAATGCCTCTGCCGGGATCGAATCAAGCACAATGTGGCAGATACGATCACCACGGTTTCTGACGAGAAGTCTGGTAAGGGTTTTCTGTAGGTTGTAAGATGCTCGGCCGAGAGTCCACCATTGATTTGTGCTGCGCTGTATTGCATTTCCTACGCATGTAAAACGAACTCAGCAAGACAGCCCAGAGGC
>NW_013651862.1:0-12049 GCF_000499385.1 Eimeria necatrix | reverse complement strand
ATAACAACAACCCCACCATTATTTGCTGCAGCAAATAACAGCAACCCCACCACTATTTGCTGCAGCAAATAACAACAACCCCACTCACCATGGGCTCTCCAGTGACGCAGCAAATGATGTTGCTGCGCATGCGATGGGGCATTGGGAGGGCCCTGACCACTTCCGCGAGTTCGGGCAGGCAGGCGGGGCAGCTGCAGCCACAAAGTGTGGGGCCCCTGCTGCTGCTGCTGCTGCTGCTGCTGCTGCTGCTGCGCTGTGCTGCGCTGCTGCTGCGCCGGTCAGCGCAGCGGCTTGGGACTACTGGGGTTTAGGCTGGGGGGAAGGAAAGGCTGGCGTTCGCGGGCTTAGGGCTGCGCTGCGGGACCAGGGTTTAGGGTTTAGGGTTTAGGGTTTAGGGTTTAGGGTTTAGGGTTTAGGGTTTGGCGGGGGCCCACCTGGGGGCCGCAGTCTCGAGGCAGGCGCCAGACTTGACTGCGCAAAGGCCCGAAAACACTAAAGGCGGCAGCAAAGGCTCTCGAGTCATTCCCAAGACAGCAGCACTAGTGGTTATGAACAGCCGCACTAGCTGCTGCTTCCTCTCCTCTCCCAGCAGGTGCTGCAGCAGCAGCAGCAGCAGCAGCAGCAGCAGCAGCAGCAGCAGCAGCAGCCCGCCCCCCGAGGGTTTGCCTCTAGGGTTTAGGGTTTAGGGTTTGGGGTTTAGGGTTTGGGGTTCAGGGATCACAATTTTGCGTATAGGGTTTAGGGTTTTGCGCTCAGTATTTAGGGTTTAGGGTTGGGGTTCAGGGTTTAGGGTTTAGGGTTTAGGGTTTAGGGTTTAGGGTTTGCGGCACTCGGGCCTGCGCTGCAGCTGCTTACTTCGTACTCCGGCGGGGGGAAGTCCAGCATCGCTGCGAGGGCCAGCACCCGGCGGATGTCTGGGCAGCGCTCTGCGCAAAGCAGCAGCAGCAGCAGCAGCAGCAGCAGCAGCAGCAACAGCAGCAGCAGCAGCAGCAGCAGCAGCAACAGGCTTCGCAGGTCAAAAGGCAGCAATTCACACTCTGCAGCGCTCCTGCAGAAAAGACACTCATCAGGCGACGAGCTCCAGCAGCCGCGATGCCAGCAGCAGTTGCACTGGCAGCAGCAGCAGCAGCAGCAGCAGCAGCAGCACTAGCAGCAACAGCAGCAACAGCAGCAGCAACGGCAGCAGCAGCGGGCAGTGCAGCGGCCAGCCGGCAGCCCGCCATTGCAGCTCATTCTGGCCTTTCTCTATCAGGCGCACAGCCCCGCAAAGTCTGGAGCTGAGGGTTTAGCGTTTAGGGTTTGGGGTTTAGGGTTTAGGGTTTAGGGTTTAGGGGGGGCAGCGAAGTACCCAAATCGCCTGGCTTGATGTGCTCCTTAATATACTTCACGGCTTCTCTTGGCTTCTTCTTCCGCAGCAGGTTTATCGCGTGCTGCATGCGCACTTCCGTCTCTAAAGAACTCTGCAGCAGCAGCAGCAGCAGCAGCAGCAGCAGCAGCAGCAGCAGCAGCAGCAGCAGCAGTAGCAGAGACAACAGCACCGCCAGCGACGAAGAGTTTTCAGACGCAGCAGCAGATCGATAAGTCAGCTGCCCTAGCAGCAGCATGAGCAGCAGCAGCAACTGCACCCGCAGCACCAACGGCAGCAGCAGCAACACTGCCCGAAGCAACAGCAGCAGCAGCAACAGTGCCCGAAGCAACAGCAGCAGCAGCAACAGTCCCGCAGAAGCAAAGTCAGCCACAGCCACAGCTGCAGCAGCAGCAGCAGCAACAGCACACGCACCAGCAAAGCCAACAGCAGCAGGAGAACCTGCAGCAGCGCCACCCCCACCCACAACAGCGCCCGCAGAAACAAAGCCAGCAGCAACAGCAACAGCAGCAGCAGCAGCAGCAGCAGCAGCAGCAGCAGCAGCAGCAGGTCTCTTTACATTGAGTTTTCGGAGCTTCGCGCTGTGCGTCTCTATCCAGGCCAGAGCCTCTGCTGTGGAGTCGCTCAGCAGCGCGTCGACTACAGCAGCAACTTCCCCGTGGACTTCGCCGTCCCAAAAGTCCTGCAGCAGCAGCAGCAGCAGCAGCAGCAGCAGCAGCAGCAGTAGCAGTAGTAGCAGCAGGAGTAGCAGCAGCGGCCAGTTGAGTGAGGAGGGCATGGCGGCTTCGCTAGCTGGCCAGCCAGCCACCAGGCATCTGGGCAAGTAGCTAGCTGCGCCCAGCTAGCTAGGCTAGCTAGCTAGCTAGCTAGCTAGCTAGCTATGCAGGCGGCTGGCTAGCTAGGCTGGGAACGGCTAAACAGCTAGCTAGCCAAAAGTGGTCGCAGCTGCCTCGCCCTCAGCAGCAGCTAGCTGAGCCCCTTGCTCCCAGGAGGCTCGCTAGCTGCCTGTGCGGGCAGCTAGCCAGCAGCTAGCCAGCAGCTAGCCAGCAGCTAGCCAGCAGCTAGCCAGCAGCTAGCCAGCAGCTAGCCAGCAGCTTGCAGCAGCTAGCTAGCCGTGGAGCTAGCTGCTGGATAGCCAGTGGCTAGCTAGCTGCTGGCGAGCTGGTGGCGAGGCAACGGCTAGCTAGCTGCTGCTGCGTCTGCAGCTAGCTGGGGGCCCCTGGGCTGCGGTGTATGTACACCTGGAGGCCCAGCAGCTGCGCAGTCCTCGAAGCCGTCGACTTGAAACCACTTCTACTTAAGTACTCCAAAAGTGCGCAGTTGATGTGCAGCGCGAAGTGCGAAGGCTGCAGTCCTGCAGCAAACAGACCCGCAGCAGTTAGCGGCAGCCCCAGCCGGCGACAGCAGCAGCAGCAGCAGCAGCAGCAGCAGCGGCAGCAGCGGCAGCAGCAGCGGCAGCAGCGGCCCAGCGGCTGCTGCTGCTGAAGGCTGCAGCAGAAGAAGCCACCAGAGGCTACACATAGAGACGCAGGCGGCGCTGCCACCAGCAGCAGCGAGGCCCAGCGACACGCAGCAGCAGCAGCAGCAGCAGCAGCAGCAGCAGCAGCAAAGAGTGGCCAGGCACGCAGCAAAAGAAACTATGCAGCAAAAGGCCAGCACGGCAGCCACAGCCAAAACAAGAGGCTGAGGCTTTCCTGGGGGTTTTGTGTCTCCTCGCACAAACCTAGAATCCACGCACCAGGGTTTAGGGTTAGGGTTTAGGGTTTAGGGTTTAGGGTTTAGGGTTTAGGGTTTAGGGTTTAGGGCGAACCCGCAGCTGCGCCTCCTGCAAGTCAGGCTCTTCAGCCAAAACCTTCAGCCTTCTGCTGCACCTCTCGAGTTCTCCCGTGGCTTCTGCTGCTGCTTTTTCTGTCTGAGAAAACAAACAGGACCTGCTGCTGCAGCGGCACCTTTTGCTGCTGCTGCGGAGCCACAGGGGCCTTAGCTGGGAGGTCTCGCAGCAGCAGCAGCAGCAGCAGCAGCGGCGGCAGAGGCAGCACTGCAATAGCAAAAGCAGCAGCAACACGGCGAGGCGCCAAGCGGCAGGCACCACCGGCATCGCCACTAGCAGCAGCAACGGCAGCAGCAGCAGCAACAGCAACAGCAGGAACAGCAGCAGCAGCAGCAGCAGCAACAGCAGCAGCAAGAACAACAGCAGCAACAGCAGCCGCAGCAAGAGAGGCAGCAAGAGCAGCAACAAGAACAGCAGCAACAGCAGCAGCAACAAGAACAGCAGCAACAGCAGCAGCAACAAGAACAGCAGCAGCAGCAGCAGCAGCAGCAGCAGCAGCAGCAGCAGCAGCAGCAGCAGCAGGAGCGCGCGGACCCTGCGTTTGATGTTTTTGACTTTTTGGACGACGAGGTCGAGTCTGTCGAGTTGGAACTGCGGCGAGTTTGCTGCCAGCAGCTGCTGCTGCAGCTTTTTTTTAATAAAAGCCAAAACCACAGAAATGTCTTTTGCGAGGGCTTTTTGGCTGCAGCGCAGCAGCGCTGCTGCTCTTTCGAGGGGCACAACAACGCTGGATGCATGCAGCCCCAAGGTGGGGTTGCTGCGCTGCTGCTGCTGCTGCTGCTGCTGCTGCTGCTGCTGCGGCGCAGCAGCAGCGGCGCCGTCGCTGCTGCTCCCGCTGCTGCTCTCCTCCGCTGCTGCTGCTGCTGCTGCGCGCGCGCCCCGCGCAGCAGCTGCTGCTGCGGCGCCTGCCGCTCCGGCGGCAGCAGCAGCAGCAGCAGCGCCTGCGGGGTCCGCGCCGCTCAGCGCGAAGCTCCTGCTGCTGCTGCTGCCGCTGCTGCTGCTCCAGCTCGGGCTCGGGCTCGCGTCCATCCCGCTGCTGCTGCTGCTGCTGCTGCTCCCTTCCACCCGGCTGCTGCTCCCCTCCGCAGTCGAATACCCGCTAGGCCCCGCCTCTCGGCTCCCCCCACCGGACTGCCCTGCATCCCCAACGCTGCTGCTGCTGCTGCTGCTGCTGCTGCTGCTGCTGCTGCTGCTGCTGCTGCTGCTGCTGCCTAGAAGCGCCTGCAGCGCACTTTGGGGGCCCCCACGGGAAGCTGCGGGCCCGTGGCCCTGCGGGGCTTCCGCAGCAGCAGCAAAACCCGCAGCAGGGGGCCCCCCTTCTCCTGCGGCTTCTGGGGGCCCCCTTTCCGTGAGGGCCCCCCCCGCAGCGCCGCTCCCTGCTGCAGCAGCAGCAGCAGCAGCAGCAGCTGCTGCTGCTGCTGCCAGCGCTGCTGCAGGGGGCCCCCCAGAGGCCGCGGGGGGGGCCCCCGCAGGCGAAAGAACTGCGGGGGGCCCCCCGGGGGCCCCCGGGGAAAGCCCCGAGGGGCCCCACACTGGCTGGGGCTCTGGTGTTGCTGCAGTTCGAAAGGCCTGGGGCTCTGCGGCGGAGGGGAGGGACTGAGACCTTCCTTCTTCCCCCATTTGGCTGTGCTGCAGCAGGGAGGGGCTGCAGCAAAGGGTTTAGGGTTTAGGGTTTAGGGTTTAGGGTTTGGGGTTTGGCGCCTGGGCAGCGCCGCAGCAGCGCCCCCGCAGCAGCAAACCTGCAGACAACTCCCCTCGGGGCTTCCCGCTGCTGCTGCGCCCCCAACGCTAGGCGCTGAGCCGCAGCCGCACCCGAGGCTCCCTGCTGCTGCTGCTGCTGCTGCTGCTGCTGCTGCTGCTGCTGCTGCTGCTGCTGCTGCTGCTGCTGCAGCGCCTGCCCCAGGGCCGGAGACTTGCTGCTGTGGGCAATGGGGCAGGAGAGCAGCGGGAGAGCTCTGCAGCAAAAGGCGCAGCGCCGCGGCCCTGCAGCTGCTGCGGGTTCCTTAAGAGTGGCTGTGCACTCGGCGCTGGAGGCGCCCCCGGGACTTTTCGCCGTTAATTTGTTGATAAATAATAAAAATAATAATAAAAAAGAAACAGAAATTGAAAAAGGGGATTTAAACGCGGACAAAACCAACTTAATAGACAGTCCCAAGCCTCCGGGGCCCCCCTGACCACTGGACCAGCAGCTCCGGGTGCTGCTGACTGGCTTGTGTTCGCGCTTGCTGCACCTCGACTGGCTCTTAAATGGAATAAAAGAAGTTTACTTTTATAAATTAAAGTTAATTTACTTTTATAATTGCTTTAAATTGCAAAAAGAGCTGCGGCGCAGCGCAACCCAGGCCTCCGCAGCAGCGACTCCGGAGCAGCAGCAGCCTGACCCCTGGTTCCTGCAGAAACGCCCCAGCAGCAGCAGCAGCCGCTGCTGCTTCACTCGGAATTAAATGATTTTAAATAAATGAATTTCACAAAAGGCTTTTGCGCATTCGGGTTTGCAGCGCTTTCGCTGCGGTGTACAGACAGCCGTCAGGCGCAGCTTGCAGCCCGAGTCAGTTGCCCCTGCGCATGCAGAGTGCAGCATCTGGACTTAATTTAAACGCATTTTTGTTTTTAAAACCCTAATTAGTTCTTTTAGACACTAAATTAAGACACTTTTCTCGGAGCGGCTGCAGCAGCGCCGCCAGCAGCAGCTCCGGGACAGCCCTAGCGGAACTTCAGGTGTCTAGACACCTCAGAGTGCAATTCAACTGCGCCCAAAAACAGCCACAGCCCCGTCTCTGGCCCTCCCCCTCAGCAAACCTCTTCTTAACAACTTTTTCCGCAACCCTTAGAGCTCGGGGGCCCCCCGGGGGCCCCCCTCAGACTCTGGGGAACCTGGGGGCCCCCTACACCGCCCCTGGGAGGCCCCAGTGGGCCCCCCCACCCTTCAGGGGGGCCCCCCGAGCAAATCTAGAGCTGGGGGCCCCCGGGGGGCCCCAGAGAAGACCCTAAATTAGTCTTTCTGGGGGCCCCCCGAAGCTGCAGGGGGCCCCCCCATTCTTTAGGATAGGTTTGCTGCTAATGGGCAAGGTGGATGTACACTTGGGGCTGCGAGAATTGCGGTGTATGTACACCTGAAGCGCTGCAGCAAGCCGCGCTGCAGCTGCTGTTCAGCTGCTGCCGCTTCTGAGGCTTCTGCTGCTGGCTGCATGCTTCTGCGCTGCGCTGCAGTCTGCTGCTGCTCCTTTTGCTGCTTCTGTTTGCTGCTGCTTTTTGCTGCTTCTGTTTGCTGCTGCTTTTTGCTGCTTCTGATGGTCTATACAGTTAGCTGCGCGAGGTGACCACTGGTCACCCCCAAGTTTTCTGAGTCAAACAATGCCGCAGCTGCTGCTGCAGTAATACGGCCTCCTGCTTTCTGCTGCTGCTGCTGGGAAGCAGAAGCGGATTCGCTGCTGCTACGCAAACAGCAGCAGCAGCAGCAAATGCTGCTGCCAGTAGGGTTGATGCTGTTGGTTCCCGCAGCTCCTGCTGCTGCTCGTGCCAGCAGTGCTGCTGCTGCTGCTGCTGCTGCTGATCCTTGCTCCTGCCCACTAATTAATGCGCCTCCGCTTAGGCTCTGCAGGTGCTGCCTCTGCAGCAGCAGCAGCAGCAGCAGGTGCAGCAGCAGCAGCAGGCGCAGCAGCAGCAGCCGCCTCCTCGTCGCTGTCATCTTCCTCCAGCAGATCTTTAAGGAAGTCCAGCTGACGAGCGTTGCCGTTTTTAGTGGCAGCAGTTTGCGAGTCTGCTGCTGCTGCTTCTCCCCCTGCTGCAGCAGCAGCAGCAGCAGTTCCCCCGCCAAGCCCAGCTTGCTGCAGCACTCGCTGCAGCAGCTGCACGCCTGCGAAAGCCGCAGCATGCATGCAGCAGCAGCACTTTAATAAATAAGCTGCCAAATGCATGCAAAAATGCCAAACTTATTACTGCCCAAAGACTCGAATAGCAGCAGCAGCAGCAGCAGCAGCAGCAACAACAGCAGCAGTAGCAGCAGCAGCAGCTGCAGCGCACCTTCAGAAAGAGCTTCCCCCTCGCCTTCTGCTGCTTCAGAAGAGCCCTTGTTTCTTCGTTCTTCGCTTTTGGTGCCGGAAGCTGCTGCCGCTGCTGCTGCTGCCGCGGCTGCTGCTGCTGCTGCTGCTGCTGCTGCTGCTGCAGTATCGGAGCCTCCGCCGCCTTCCGGAGAGAATGTGGGGCTGCTCGTGGTGCTGTTGCTGCTGCTGCTGCTGCTGCTGCTGGGGCTGCTGCTGGGGCTTTTGCCTCCGTCGTCTTCGCTAGACGCGGGCCTGGTGCTGCAGCAGACACAGCGCCAAAAGCAAACCCAGGCCTCTCCTCCCCACAGCAGCAGCAGCAGCAATGATAGCAGCAGCAGCAGCAACAAGAACAGCAGCAGCAACAATGACAGCAGCAGCAGCAACAGGAACAGCAGCAGCAACAACGGGAACAGCAGCGGCACCAGCAGCTGCAGCAGCCACAAAAGCCGTCCAGGCCTGTCCGAAGCCGCTTTTGGCCGCTGCAGTGCTGTGGCAGCTAATAAAGTGCAGCAGCAGCAGCAGCAGCAGCAGCAGCAGCAGCGCACCCTATCTTGACAGCAATCCGTTTCTTTTTTGCTGCTCCTGCTGCAGAACGGGGACTCAGTGAGGCCCCTCCCCCCGGGCCTCCTGCTGCAGCAGCAATCTTCTCTGGGAAGACACTAAGTAAGGAGTCCTCTGTGGGGCTACCATCTAGGTCCACGCTGCTGCTGCTGCTGCTGCTGTTGCTGCTGTTGCTGCTGCTGCCGCCGATAAGGGCAGTCGGCTTTGGGAGCGGCCGCTTTTCCTCGTCGCTGCTGCTGCTGCTGCTGCTGCTGTTGCTGCTGCTGCTGCTGTCTCCGTCCCCCCGCAGCGGGCGACGTCGCCGCCGCCTTATCTTGAGCCGGTTTGCTGCTGCTGCTGCTGCTGCGCTGCTGCTGCTGCTGCTGTCCCCCGCCCACAAGTCCGTGCCCGAGGCGTTCCCCTGCTGCTGCTGCTGATCATCATCATCATCGTAGCCATCGACGAGAGATAGCCTTGGCCTGGAAACCAAACCCCAAACCCTAAACCCTAAACCCTAAACCCTAAACCCTAAACCCTAAACCTTTTGTGGCAGCACGCTGAGTCGAAGCCCGTCACCTCCCCAGTCCACTCGGCGACTGTAGTTGTGCAGTTCCTTCAGAGTTTACGGTTAGGGACGCCGTTAGGGCTTAGGGTTTAGGGTTTAGGGTTTAGGGTTTAGGGTTTAGGGTTTACCCGCGGGTGGTCGTCGAGGACTCTGTGGGAGAGTCGTCATCTTTCACGTTGTAAAACCACGAGTCATCATCGTCTACATTTTGTCTCTGAAAGAAAGCGCCCCTAAACCCTAAACCCTAAACCCCAAACCCTAAACCCTAAACCCCAAACCCTAAACCCTAAACCCTAAAACTGGCTGCTGGCAGCTGAGGGTTTACATGGGGGTCAGCCCTGATGAGTCTGCCGAGGCTGCTGAAGGCCTGCTGCTGCTCCGCCTCCGCTTGCGGCAGTTCGCTGCTGCTGCTGCTGCTGCTGCTGCCAGCTGTTTCCTGTCTCCTTGACATTCTTGAGCCGCAGTAGAAAACCCTCAGATCCTGCGCGCCTCACAAGCAGCAAACCCCTCAGCTAAGCAGCAGCAGCAGCAGCAGCAGCAGCAGCAGCAGCAGAGCACCAGGACGCGCAACACAGCGCCACCCCCTGCAGCAGCGGCCGCCGCCGCCGCGACAGCAGCAGCAGCGGCAGCAGCAGCAGGAGAAGCAGCAGCAGCAGTGACAGCAGCAGCAGGAGGAGCAGCAGGAGCAGCAGCAGCTGTGCCTGCAGCAGCAGGCGGAGCAGCAGGAGCAGCAGCAGCGACAGCAGCAGCAGGAGGAGCAGCAAGAGCAGCAGCAGCTGTGCCTGCAGCAGCACGAGGAGCAGCAGGAGCAGCAGGAGCAGCGACTGCAGCAGCAGGAGCAGCAGCAAGAGCAGCAGCAGCTGTGACTGCAGCAGCACGAGGAGCAGCAGGAGCAGCAGGAGCAGCGACTGCAGCAGCAGGAGCAGCAGCAGCTGTGCCTGCAGCAGCACGAGGAGCAGCAGAAGGAGCAGCAGCAGCGACTGCAGCAGCAGGAGCAGCAGCAAGAGCAGCAGCAGCTGTGCCTGCAGCAGCACGAGGAGCAGCAGCAGCAGCGACTGCAGCAGCAGCAGCAGCTGTGCCTGCAGCAGCAGGAGGAGCAGCAGGAGCAGCAGGAGCAGCGACTGCAGCAGCAGCAGCAGCAGCAGCTGACGCGGAAGACGAGGCAGGGGTTTTTTCTTTGTTTGGCAGCAGCAGCTTCGATTTGCTGAATCCAAGCAGCAGTTAAGGGGTCTTCGAAAAGAGCAGCAACAAGGGCGCAGCCCTGGCCGCCCAGGTGTACAGGCAGGGGCCCCACAGACAGCGGCAGCCCCGAAGGACATAAGAAAGAAAGACAGTCCAAAACTGCGCAAGAAAGCAAAGAACCTCCGAGTCGACGAGAAGAAGAAGAAGGGGACAAAAAGTCTTCCTGAAAACAGAAAAAGCAAAAAAAACGAAGCAGTTTGACCCCACAACGCTCCCCAAGCAGCAGCAGCAGCAGCAGCAGCAGCAGCAGCAGCAGCAGCGCGCGCGCCGGCTCGCCCGCGCGCTCCAGTGTACGTACACCGCACGCGCCGCATGCACTGCGCCACACAACTCTTAAAGTCTGCAAACTCTAAACTGCTGTTTTGGGGCTTTTTTGCATGCGCTGGGGCCTTTTTGCATGCGCTGCATGCAGCAAAAGCGGGCCCGCTGCGCGCGGTGTACGTACACCCCAGCAGCGCATGCAGCAGCAGCAGCAGCAGCAGCAGCAGCAGCAGCAGCAGCAGCAGCTATAATGGACCAAAATGAGGGATTTGTAGCGCGGAAAAAGCCAATTTAAAGACGAAAAGGAAATAAATGAAAGAAAGAAATAATTGGAAAAAAAAAGAATCAAAATCGAGAAAAGTTTCGCCAAAAAACTTCAAAGACGCAAAAGCAAAAATGCACCTTCAGCATCCATATCAGGGGCCGCAAAACCTTCGTCTTCACCAAATGCTTGTCCACGTAAGGATCCTAAAAAAAGAAAAAAAAGAAAAAAAAAGAAAAAAAAGACAATTTGGAAAGAAATTGAAAACAATTGAAATAAAAAAGAGAAATAAAACAAATATTCAACAAAAGGGCATCAAAAACGGAAAAATAAAACAAAAAAAGAAAAAAAATGAAACAAAAACGAAGAAGAGACAACAAAGGAATATTAAACCCAGACGCGCAGACTGCAGCACAATGCGAGCAGCAGCAGCAGCAGAGCTGCTGCTGCTGCTGCTGCTGCTGCGACGAAGAAGCAAATAGATGCAAGCGGAGGCAGCAGTTGCTGCTGCTGCAACAGCAGCTAAAGGAGACAAACCAGCGCGGGAAAAGAAAAATAAAATAAAATAAAAAAGAAATAAAAAAGAAGGAGAAAAAGAAACAAACAGAAGCAGCAAAAGACAAAAGACAGGAAGCAGCAACAGCAGCAGCAAACAGAAAAAGCAAGTTTGCTGCTGCTGACTCTGAGGGCTATGCAGGCCTTGAGAAACTTGACAGCAAAAAGAGACAAAAACTTGTCGAAAGAAGGAGTTAAAGCTGTCAGCAAACTCCGCAGCGGCACGCTGTCCCGCAGGATCCGCAGCTTGAAGCGGTGCCTGCGCAGCAGCAGCAGCAGCAGCGGCAGCAGCAGCAGCGGCAGCAGCAGCAGCAGCAGCGGCAGCAGCAGCGGCAGCAGCAGCAGCGGCAGCAGCAGCAGCGCAGTTGTGCAGCGGAAAAGATGCAAGAAAGTGAGTGGGGAGAGGGAAAAGCGCGATGGTGACACAGGCTGCAGCAGCAGCAGAAGCAGCAGCTGCAGCAGCTGCAGCAGCAGAAGGGGTGAAGGACTGCTGACGGCTGCGGCAGCAACGCAGCAGCAAGAGACTGCAGCAGCAGCAGCAGCTAGCGCAATTTGATAATCACCTGTGGACCGCCACGCAGTGCGAAAAGATCTCGAGGACCATTTGCTTCGCGTGCTGCAGCAGCTGCTGCTCAGCTGAACACGCCCCACAAGCAGCAGCAGCAGCAGCAGCAGCAGCAGCAGCAGCAGCACGCGGTCGGTCCGTCGACCCCCTCCTCCGCAGCCCGCAGCAGCGCAGCTGCTAACCAAGCGCAGCAGCAGCAACCTCCACAGCAGGAAAAACAACGCCAGCAGCAACAACAACAGCAGCAGCAGCAGCAGCGCAGCAGCAGCAGCAGCAGCAGCAGCAGCACGCGGTCGGTCCGTCGACCCCCTCCCCCGCAGCGCGCAGCAGCAAAGCTGCTTGCTACCCAAGCGCCTCTACCTCCGCCTCCGCAGCAGGAAAACAACAACAACAGCAGCAGCAGCAGCAGCAGCAGCAGCAGCAGCAGCAGCAGCAGCAGACCAGTGGTCATGTCAGTGGTCACGGGCTTGAAGAGCAGCCGCAGCAGCGCGTCCAGAGCCCCCCTGTCGAAGAACAAAGTGTTGACTTCGTCTTTTTCCGGCAACTCCATGTTGAGGCTGCAGACCACCCGCAGCAAAGTTTCCTTGACCATTACTTGCACGGCCTCGCTCGGGGCGCTCTCCAGCACGCCGCACAGCAGCAGCAGCAGCTGCTGCTGCTGCGGCTGCTGCTGCTGCTGCTGCTGCTGCTGCTGCGAAGGCGGCGCGGAGGCCGGGGAAGCCGGCGAGGCCGGCGCCTCGCCGGGCCCGCCGAGCGCCCGCTGCTGCTGCTGCTGCTGCTGCTGCTGCTGCTGCTGCTGCTGCTGCTGCTGCTGCTGCT
>NW_013651861.1:0-12150 GCF_000499385.1 Eimeria necatrix | reverse complement strand
TTTATATTTATATTTATATTTATATTTATATTTATATTTATATTTATATTTATATTTATATTTATATTTATATTTATATTTATACTTGTACTTATAGCCATAGGGAGAAGTCTATGCCTGCGCGTTTGCATTATCCACAAAGGTGTACATATTTGTAATAATGCATCTAAGTTACATTTTTATATTTTGCCTTTTTGTTTTTAAAACAACAAAGAGATTCAAAATAAATTTCGTTTTATCTTTTTGTCTTTTGTCTTTTGTTTCTTTCTCTCTCGCCTTTCGTTCTTTGCCTCTTTTTGTCAATTCGTTTCTAAAAAGAAATAAAAGAATTCAGCGAAGCTGGACGGGCACAAATACTTTATTTGATTTTAAATTCGCTTTTGTTGGCTGCTGTTTTTAATTAATTCGCATTCTTTGGCTGTCTTTACACCCGAGAATATCGCGTCAATTGTTTTATTTCCTTTTCAGTTTCTTTATTTCTTGATGTTTCTTTTTGCCTTTTTGCTGCTGCAAACTGGCAGCACAGTGGGGAAGCCCCCACGGCTGCTTTTAAAGTTGTAAAATAATTTTAAATGAAAAAATAATAAAAAGGAGCTTTCAACTTGAGGTGGAGATACACCCGAAACAAACCGCGAAGACCTGTTTGCAGCGGCCGACGCCGCTGGGCGGTCGGGGATTCTCAGCGGCGGTGGAAAGGGTGGATAAAATCGGCGCTGCTGCTCCTCGTGGCCGTTTAAACAATAAAACAAAATAAAATAAAGTTTAAAAAGTTAAAAAAAACAAAATTTGACGGAAGAAACGGACAGGCAGGAGGCGAAACCTCTCGAGCTCAGCTGTACGTACAGCTGGTGCTCACCGCCCCCAGTCGCCGCCGCGCCGCCGCATGTGAATTTGGCGGTCAAAATGGACCGAAAATAGGTAGGTTTGGGTTATTTCCCTCGCGTTATTTGATTTCACTTCAAATTTAACTCCAAATTGCCTGGATCTCTCCAGATCCTCCGCGGATGCTCTCCGGTTTCTTCTTCGAACAGCCACTCCGTCGCGAGTTCCGTTCCCGCGATCCGCCGTCGACTGCGCGCCACCGCCGATCTTCCTCTTTTCCAATTCGACTAAAAAGAGCTCTTTTCGTTTTATTACCTGTTGGGAAAATACTGGAGGAAAAGCGCGTCGTTTCCGCGGAAAGAGAAGGAGTTGGTGCCGGCGGCGGCGGTGTGCAATCGACGCGTTTCCGGTGGAATCTCGGGTCAATTTGTTCATTTTTTTCGCTTTTTTCCCCTTTTTTATCTTTAAATTGTTAATTCTTCCTTTATTCCTTTCAGTTTCGCGTTTTCAGGTCCGGTTTCCGGGCCGCTGGCGAGCCGCAGGCGACGGAGGGCGCAGGCGGATGGAGCCCAGCGCCGAGGCGGCAGCAGCTCCTTTGGGCTGCCTCTGAGTCGAAGACTTTTCCCCCCAGCATTTCCCCAGCCATTTCCTCCTTGTCTCTTCCCGATGGCGGCCCCGGCCGCAGCAGCCCGCTGCAGCAGCAGCAGCAGCAGCAGCAGCAGCAGCAGCAGCAGCAGCAGCAGCAGCAGCAGCAGGAGCCGGCGCAGGAGCCGCAGGCGCAGCAGGTCGCGTCCCGCGCGCGCCCCCGCCGGCAGCAGCAGGCGGCGGCTGGGCCGGCTGTGCGTGCTGGGGATCTGCGCCGCGCTCTGCTGCTGCTGCAGCAGCAGCAGCAGCAGCAGCAGCAGCTGGTGGGCTGCGTGGGCGCTGCGCACGGCGGAAACCCCCAACTCCCTGAGCAGCAGCAGCAGCAGCAGCAGCAGCAGCAGCAGCAGCAGCAGCAGCACGGGCTTGTACTTGACGGACGCAGAAGTGGAGAGCGCAGGAGCAGCACAGCTGGGCTTCCGCGAAGACAGCAGCTGCCTGCTGGGGACTGCAGCGCCAGCCAACCTTGCTGCAGCGCAGCAGCAGCAGCAAGTGTCTCCTTTTTTGTGGGGTTTTCACAAAGAAGACGAAGTCTTTATGAACTCCGAGCTGCAGGCCCATCAAACAAAAGGCCCGGAGCAGCCGGGGAGAGAAAGCCAAAGTTTTTTGTCTTTTAGAATTCCGGAGGAGACTTTCGAGAATGGAAAGGCTTTGCTGCGGCTCTACCTGCTGCCCCCCGACAGCAGCAGCAGCAGCAGCAGCAGCAGCAGCAGCAGCGGCACCTGCAGCAACCCCACGCTCGCAGTCACCCGCATGCTCGACGACAGCTACCGCACCGCCCGGGACGACTCGCGGGCCAGCACGGAGCAGGTGCAGCAGCAGGTGCAGCAGCAGCAGCAGCAGCAGCAGCAGCAGCAGCAGCAGCAAGCAGCAGCAAACCAGTACGAGGAAATCGACATTTCCTCGCTCTTCTACGGAAAGGGCCTCAAGGGGGGGCCCCTCCACCTGCGGATTCGGCAGCAAAGTCAGCACTGCAGCACAGACTTCGCCCCCCCCGGCAGCAGCAACCCGCCGCTGCTGCTGCTGCAGGTGCTGTCTGCTGCTGCTGCTGATGCTGCTTACGACAGCTGGGGCCCTTTTGCTGCATGCAGGGCCTCCTGCAGCTCCCCACAAAACCACCAGTGCCGCAAGAGGGCCTGTTTGCCGGGAGTGGGGCTTGGGGCTGCATGCGACCCGCAGCAGATGCTGCAGATCATTCCCTGTTCTGCTGCTGCTGCTGCTGCTGCTGCTGCTGCATGCAGCTGCACGCAGCTGCAGGCCGAGGGCCTCTGCCCCCTCAACGCCGAGTGTACAGACACTGCGCAAGGCGCCGTCTGCTCCTGCCCCGGCACTTTCCGCAGGGAAAGCTTCGGCACTGAAACCATTTGCGACCTCGGTAGCCTTTGCTGCTGCTGCTGCTGCTGCTGCTGCTGCTGCTGCTGCTGCTGCTGATGGTGGTGGTGCTGCTGCTGGTGGTGGTGGTGCTGCTGGTGGTGGTTGGATGGGGCGGCTGGTTGGGCGGGTTGCGCTGCTGCTGCTGCTTCCGGTGATGCGGATGCTGCTGGCTATGGCGATGCTGCTGCTGCTGCTGCTGCTGCTGCTGCTGCTGCTGATTAGGATGTTGCTGCTGCTGATGATGCTGCAGCTGATGATGCTGCTGATGATGGCGCTTGGGCGGGCGCTGGCGCGCCTTTGCTGCTGCCGCTGCTCATGCTGCTGCGTGTGCTGCTGCTGCTGCGTGTGCTGCTGCTGCTGCTGCTGCTGCTGCTGCTGCAGAAATGGTGAATGGAACGAACAGCACAACGACATACACGTCTTGGAGCACTGCAGCAACAGAAGCAGCAGAAGCAGCAGGCAGCAACAACAACAAACTTTGGATTATTATTGGCTGCGTCGGCGGCGTGGTGCTGCTGGCCTGTGCCGTCTTTATAGGTCAGCAGCAGCAGCAGCAGCAGCAGCAGCAGCAGCAGCAGCAGCAGCAGCAGCAGCAGCAGCAGCAGCAGCAGACTTCTCCATTTTCTTCTCTCTCTTTTTCCCAATTTTTTGCTACTTTTTGCTGCTGCTACTTGCTGCTGCTCCGTGTTGCTGCTGCCCCTTGTTGATGCTGCTCCTTTTGCTGCTGCTGCTTTTGCTGCTGCTCCTGTTGCTGCTGCTCCTTTTGCTGCTGCTCTTTTTTGCTGCTGCTGCCTTCTGCTGCTGCTCTTTCTACAGTGAAGGGTTTTTTGCAAAGAAGTGGTCTCTTTTTGTCTCTTTTTTTGTTTTCTTTAAATCTTTTTTATTTTTCGTTTTTTGTTTTTCTTTTTTCTTTTTGTCTCCTCCAATATTTCTTGAATTGTCTTTCTTTGCTTTTGCTGTTGTGGCTTTTCGGGAGAGCTGGTGGATTTGCCCTTCATCCTTTGAAGGGTTTAGGGTTTAGGGTTTAGGGTTTAGGGTTTAGGGTTTAGGGTTTAGGGCGTCGCTTGCTTCTTTTAATATGCAAACGTGCACATGTCCAGACATGCCTGCATGCATTCAAATAAATGACCGGCTGAAATAACAAGTTGCTAGGGTTTAGGGTTTAGGGTTTAGGGTTTTGTTTTTTGTGGCCTCAGTGATGCAGCCAAAGGGGCCCCCCCGCAGGGGCCCCATGCCCCCCGAAATGGCGGGGGCCCCCCAGGACTTTGGGGGCCCCTATTGGCAGGGGGGCCCCCAGGGTATGTCCATGGGGTACCCTGCGGGGGCAGGGGGCCTCGGGGGGAGGCCCCTGGGGCCCCCCCGGGGCTTCTAGGGGAGAAGAGCCGCAGCAGCAGCAGCAGCAGCAGCAGCAGCTGCTGCTGCTGCTGCTGCTGCAGCAGCAAGGCAGCAAGGGGCCCGCACAAAAGATACAGATCGCCGGCCACCAGAAGACCCATGGGGATATTCAAAAGACCTCAGGGGGGCCCCACAAAAGGCCTTTAGGGGGCCCCGAAAAAGGCCACTAGGGGGCCCTTTGGAGGGCTTTAAGGGGGGGCCCCTAGGGCCCCTAAGGGGGCCCTAGGGCCCTCTAGGGGGCCCCCAAAGACCCTGGAAAGCCTCGCAGGGGTAGGGTATGGGGGGGCCCCTTGGGGCCCCCCAAAACCCTGAGAGCTGCAGGGGCCCCCCTCGGGTGGGGCCTCCCCTGGGGGGCCCCTGCAAAGCAAATGCATGCAAAGAGGGTTTGGGTCTTTGCAGGGGGCCCTTTAGTTTCTCCCTCAAGTCTCTTTTGTCTCTTTGTATCCCTGGGGCCCCCTGCAGCCCCGGGGGCCCCACATGCAGCAGCAGCAGGGGGTCCATGAGCAGCAGCAGCACCAGCAGCAGGGGGCCCCATGAGCAGCAGCAGCAGCAGCAGCAGGGGGCCCCATGAGCAGCAGCAGCAGCAGCGGGGGGCCCCACTCGCAACAGCAGCAGGGGCAGGGGGCTCCCACAAGCAGCAGCAGCAGCAGGGGCCCGACAAGCACCAGCAGCAGCAGCAGGGGCCCCCACAAGCAGCGGCAACAGCAGCAGCAGCAGGGGCCCCCACAAGCAGCAGCAGCAGCAGCAGCAGCAGCAGGGGCCCCCACAAGCAGCAGCAGCAGCAGCAGCAGCAGGAGGGGCCCCAGGCAGCCGCAGACAGTACAGACGGCGCATGCAAACGGACTAGGGAAGAGAAAAGCATTTTAATGAAAAGAGGAATTTAAATGAAAAATAAAATAAAATGGCATTAATAAAATATAATTTCTGAAGACAAAAAGGGAATTTAAATGAAAAATTTATAAATAAAATGGCATTAATAAAATACAATTTCTCAAGAAAAAAGTAAAAATGCAAAATGGCAAAAAGAAATGCCAACTTCTGCTGCTTTTTAGTCCTTTTGGTCTTTTCGACTTTTTGCAACTAAAAGTGCATTTAAAAAGTTCCAAAAACTCCGCAATTAAACTCTAAGAAGTGCCAATTCTCTAAATAGAATTTATTTTGCAAAAAGAGACAAAAAGAAACAAAAAGAAACAAAAAAAAACAAAAAACAAAGACAAAAGGGAGACACTTTACACGACAGTCTCCTCTCCGTAAACAAAGAGGCCCCACACTCTGTAAATACAGTGCAGGGGGGCCCCCAGAGGACTCCCAGAGGGGCCCCAGAAGGGCTCAAAGGGGCCCCAAAGGGGCCTAATGAACCTACAGAACCCAAACTGAGCCCTCAGGGGCCCCCCAGAGGCCCCCAAAAGCCCGCAGGGGCCCCTGGGGGCCCCTAGGGGCCCCAAAAATCCCACCTTGGGGCCCCCAATGGCTCTTGCTCTCAACAATGCACACAGGCCAGAAGGGGCTACGAATGGGCCCCAAAAGGGGCCAAAAAGGGTACCAAAGGGCGCCCCAGGGGCCCCCAGGGGCCCCCTGCTGGGCGGTATTTCGCTGGGGATTGGTTCCTAAATAGCAAAGTATAAAGAGAAGAAGGAGACAAAATGAGGAAATGAAAAACAAACATCGAGGCTCAACTGGGCCTCCAAGACCCTCTTTACACGAATTAAACCTGTGGAAAAAGGGCCCCCAGAGAGACCCTAAGACCCCCCAACTCAGCTGTGGGCCCCCTCGTGGCTCAGGGGCCCCTGAATGACTGAGTGCCAATGCGGGGGCCCTAAAACTGGGAAGAAGCTCCTGGAGGGGGGCCCCTGGGGGCCCCTTAATCAAGGGGCCCCCAGGAGCTCCTTAATTGCTGTATGTGGGTGTCCCTTGGCAGCGTGGGTTACTGGGGGCCCCCCATCGAGTCCCTGCCGTGGGGCCCCCGGGGGGCCCCCAAAAGGGTACTAGGGGGCCCCCCAGGGGCCCCACACCCCCGCACTGCTGCTGCACTCAAGGCCTCCTAAAGGCAGCAGCGCCTGGCCCTTGCTGGGGGGCCCCCTGGAGGGGCATGGCCCTTCCCCCGGCAGCAGTGGGGTAGGGGCCCTGGGGTGCCATGGGGGCCCCCATCTGGGGGGCCCCCATCTGGGGGGCCCCCATCTGCGGGGCCCCCATCTGGGGTACACCCATCTGGGGGGCCCCCATCTGCGGGGCCCCCATCTGGGGGGCCCCCAAGGGGGCCCCTCCCCTGGGCCCCATCGGGAGGGGCCCCCCAGGCAGCGACGGGGAGGGGCCCCAGTACATGTTAGGACTTGGGGGGCCCCCAATGTCCCCTGTTTGAGGGTTTATAGTGGCATTAAGAAGATCTTCTTCTCTTTGGGGTTTTTCCTTGACGCCTACAGACACAAATCAAACCCCCCGCCAAACCCTAAACCCTAAACCCTAAACCCTAAACCCTAAACCCTAGGTAACAGACGCCGAGCGAGCAAAGCGCCCATGCAGCAGGAGACGGAATGCCAACATCAACCCCAAACCCTAAACCCTAAACCCTAAACCCTCGATCGAACAACACAGAGCTCCACCTGGCCCCACGCTCCAGGACCGAGGTTTTAGGGTTTAGGGTTTAGGGTTTAGGGTTTAGACGCACAAAGGAGGATAATGCAGCCAATGACAGCGACGGAGCCAAAAACCCCCAAAATGATCCACAAGATTAAAAGAGAAGTCGAAGTGGAATCCTCAAGAACTGAAGAAGCCGTGGAGCTCATGGAGGTGCTTCCTGCAGCAAACACGCCAATTTAGGGTTTAGGGTTTAGGGTTTAGGGTTTGGGGTTTCGAAGTGGTCGCAAGCACACTCGAGGCCAGTGCATTCGAAAACTCAGCAGCAAACTGCTGAAGTGCCTATACACTGCTGAGGTGTCTGTACAGCACTGAGGTGTCTGTGCAGCTCTGAGGTGTCTGTACACTGCTGCAGTGTCTCTACAGCATTGAGGTGTCTGTACAGTGCTGGGGTGTCTGTACACTGCTGGGGTGTCTGTACAGTGCTGGGGTGTCTGTACACTGCTGGGGTGTCTGTACACTGCAGCAGCGCCTAAACACTGCTGGGGTGTCTGTACACTGCAGCAGCGTCTATACACTGCTGGGGTGTCTGTGCAGTGCTGGGGTGTCTGTACACTGCAGCAGCGTCTGTGCAGCGCTGGGGTGTCTGTACAGCAGGTCACCGAGTTCGCAGAAGGTTTTGTCGGAGGCGGAGAGTCTTTTGAATTCTCCGTTGCATTTGCAAGAAACGTTATTTGGGACTGAGTCATCGCATGCAGCATTGGCGGGGCAAGCAGCAGCAGCAGCAAAGTCCCGGCAAGTGCATGCAGCAGCAACTGTGGGGTCTGCGCAGGGCTGTTTGTCCACCATTTTCTCGGGTGTACATACAGCGCCCCCGTTCCAGCCCGCGCTGCAGCCCCTTTTTCTGCATGCGAAGTTCTTCGCAGAAACACAAGAAAGTCTACAAGTCCCGAAGGGCCCCCACTCCCCATAAACAGCATCTTTGTCTTCGCTGGCCACTGTTTCCACCCGCAGCAGCGGCTGCTGCTGCTGCTGCTGCTGCTGCTGCTGCTGCTGCTGCTGCTGCGGCTGCTGCTGCTGCGGCTGCGGGGGCTCGAAGGCGGAGAGGCAGCCCTGGTGGGCCTCGCGCAGCAGCAAGTGGAGGGGGGCCCCCTCGAGGCCCCGGCCGTAGACGAGGGGCCCCACGTCGAGCTCGTAAAGACCCAGGGGGGCCCCCAGGGGGGCCTCCACGAGGGCCCCCGTCTCGCTGCTGCTGTTGCGGCCCTGCAGGTACTTGTCGTCCCGCAGCAGCAGCACCTGCAGCAAGTGGCTGCTGCAGCGCCAGCCGTGTGCTGCTCCGTCCCAGTTTTTGAACAGCAGCAGCGCAGCAGCGCCGCTGCTGGCCAGGTTTGCTGGCAGCTTGAAGCTCAGCATGAACTCGCGCTCTCGCCCCGCGCTGCTGCTGCTGCTGCTGCTGCTGCTGCTGCTGCTGCTCTCCGTCTGGTAGGCCTTCAGGCTTTGCTGCACTGCAACAGAGTCCCCCACGTGTTCGGCCCACTGGTAAGGCAGCAGCTCTTCGCTGCTGCGCGGCTGCTGCTGGTTCGCGGGCACTTCTGCTGCTGCTACTACGCAGCTTTCATCTTCCTCCAGGTTCAGGGGCGGGCTCTCCTGCTGCTGCTGCTGCTGCTGCTGCTGCTGCTGCTGCTGCAGCAGCGAGGAGCCGCCGGGGCCCGCCTGCAGCGGCGACGGGCCCCGCAGCGGGCCCAGGTTCAGCGACGACGCCGCAGGCAGCAGCAGCAGCAGCAGCAGCAGCAGCAACGGCAGCAGCAGCAGCAACTGCTGCCACACGCGCCGCCCCCACATCCGCAAAGGGCACTGCCCCCCACCCAAAACCCAGCCAACGACTCCTGGCGAACACCGCGAAACCTCCTGCTGCTGCTGCTGCTGCTGCTGCTGCTGGGAAACTGACTTTGGCTCTCCTGCTGCTGCTGCTGCTGCTGCTGCTGCTGTGCTGCCGGACAAAGGAGGATGCCGCGAACGGGGCGAAGGGGAAAGAGGCGAGCTGAAGAAGCTGCTGCTGGGAGGGTGGCAGCAAAGGCCGCCCTCTAGCAAACGCGCCGTCATCCTGCTGCTGCTGCTGCTGCTGCCGCCGCTGCTGCTGCTGCTGCTGCTGCTCCTGCTGCTGACGGCATGGAGAGATCCGGCTGAGACAGAGACAGGAAAGGAACGGAAGCTGACCAAGACAGAACTGCTGCTGAAGGATCGAGCGCCTCGGGAAGAAGAAGGGAAAGAAGAAGTGAAAAGAGAATCGGGCGTGGACAAAGACCTAAATCGCAGCTGCTGCTGCTGCTGCTGCTGCTGCTGCTGAACTGCGTGGAGAAAGCTTCCGACTCGAGACGGAACTGCCGGGGCAAAGAAAAAGGCTGCAGAGGGAGGCGAGAGTTGGAACGGAAGAAAGGTGAATTCAAGGAGCCGGAGAGCGGCGGGCAGCGTCAGCGAGCGACGGGGTGACAGCCTTTGAGAGCTTTTTCTTTCAAAAAACAAAAGGAATTGTTCTGCAGAATTCTCTGTTTCTTTTTTAAACCGCATGCAAACTTGGGATTTGCAGATCGCGCCGCGCGTGTCTCAGGTGTACCTGCAGCTTTCTCAGCCGCCAGTGCAGTCCGACCACTGGCGCCGCGAGGCCGATCCTGCCTCAAAATGGAGCTTTTTTTCCCGCTGTCTTCTTGAACTAACTAAAATATAATGCCATTGGCGTGGCAAAACACGAAAAGCTGAAAGATCGCGTCGAAAACGCCCAATTTTTGCGGTTTTCCCCGCCGTTCAGGTTTCCGTTTCTGATCGCCGCGCCAGACGCAACGGCTAGCTGAGCCATCGACACTCTCTTCGCCCGCCAGGTCCTCTTTCTTCGGCTCAATCGCAAGTAATTGAAAAAGACTTTTAAATGCATTCTCATTTAAAAAAGAAACACACATTAAGACGGCAAAAGCCGCGAATTCCGCTCAGGTTTCGGCGCAAGCGCCACTCGATCCGGGGGAAGGACCACTTAGCGGAAACGCCCCACCACCGCGCTTGCACTTCAGGTTTGCCAATTAGACAATAATGCCATTTAAATTCTGTTTTAAGACATTACATGCAGCAGCAAAAGGAGCGCCTATAGCCCACCCGCACACCGCGGCAGCGCCCCGACATTTTACTGGGGGGGCCCCCCTCCCTGCTACAGCCCGGAGCATACACCCTAAACCCTAAACCCTAAACCCTAGGAGACCAACGCGCCGCTGAAAGCAGCAGCCAAAGCTACCCATATCTAATGCCCCGCCCCACATCCCGTGAACATGCCCGCTGCTGCTGCTGCAGCTGCTGCAGCAGCAGCTGCTGCAGCTGCAGGAGCAGCTGCTGCTGGCGAGGTCCCAAGGCCCTGCAGCCTCTAGCCGCGTGGCGGGCCGACTGGACCAATGGTCACAGTGGCTGCGGACCACTGGCCACTAGGAGCTAATCTGGTGCAAACCGCCTAACTATAAAGCAGCAGCAGCAGCAGCAGCAGCAGCAGCAGCAGCAGCAGCAGCAGCAGCAGCAGCAGCAGCAGCGGTCTCGCTGGACGCATTTAGTTGAAATATAAAATGGAAAAGACAGCCGAATTGGCCGTTCGAACTTCGTCGTCTGGCGGCGAAAGGCGCCAGAGAAA
Organism: Eimeria necatrix; assembly: GCF_000499385.1. Classification (NCBI taxonomy): domain Eukaryota; phylum Apicomplexa; class Conoidasida; order Eucoccidiorida; family Eimeriidae; genus Eimeria; species Eimeria necatrix. The sequence goes on along the minus strand of NW_013651861.1, from coordinate 1,679 downwards.
TCCCTCGTCCGTTTCTATCAGCTGACAGCAGCAGCAGCAGCAGCAGGCCTTGCTGCTGCTGCTGCTGCCGTCGCTGCTGCTGCTGCTGCTGCTGCTCAGGTCATGGTGCCCCGTTCGTTGATAAGGGCGGCAGTTTGGGAGTGTCTGGCGGCGGCGTTAGGGTTTTTGCGGTTTGCTGCTGCTGCTGCGCCAGTTGCTGCTGCTGCTGCTGCTGCTGGGGGCGCAGCAGCAGCAGCAGCAGCAGCAGCAGAAGCACCCCGCCAAGGCCCGAAGGACTTGGTGGGGTTGCTGTTGAGCCGCAGCGAAGGCCGCGAAGACTGCTGCTGCTGCAGCAGCGCAGCAGCAGAAACAAATGAACCACTGGACTCTGTTTCTTCTTCTCCTTTGCTGCTGCCGTACAGCACCAGAGCCACTTCCTCCAAATACATTATGTACGGCAGCACATACTTGCAAAACAGCCGCCGCCGGTTCACTTCGAAGGTCCTAAACCACAAACCCTAAACCCTAAACCCTAAACCCTAAACCCTACTCCCTCACCAGGCTGCACCACCTCACCAAACCCAAACCCTAAACCCTAAACGGCCCAAACCCCAAACCCTAAACCCTAAACCCTAAACCCTAAACAGCCCCCCTAAACCCTAAACAGCCCCCCTAAACCCTAAAGAGCCCCCCTAAACCCTAAAGAGCCCCCGTAAACCCTAAACCCTAAACCCTCACCGGGTGTAGAAGGCCCTGGAAGTGAAGGCGATGAAGAGAAAGGCGACGAGCATGGTGACGAAGGCAGCAACAGTGCGCTGCTGCGGCAGCAGCAAAAAGAAAAAAGACAGCAGCAAAGTGCAGAAGCAAAGGAGACACGCAGCCACGTAAGTGGGGTCTCTGAAGACCAGCAAAATGGTCATCTGCAGCAAAGCAGCAAACAGGGGGGCCCCCAACTTCGCAGCCAAAAAGGGGCCCACGGGGGCCCCCTCCGGCACCAGCAGCAGGTGCAAAGCCTGGTCAAACAGCGGAAACACCAGTCTGCACACAAACAAATGCAAATGCAACAATCTCTAAACCCTAAACCCTAAACCCTAAACCCTAAAACCTTCCAACCCGACCTTCCAACCCTAAACCCTAAACCCTAGGACCTTCCAACCCTAAACCCTAAACCCTAGGACCTTCCAACCCTAAACCCTAAACCGTAGGAGCTTGCAACCCTAAACCCTAAACCCTAGGAGCTTGCAACCCCAAACCCTAAACCCTAAACCCTAGACTTTAAACCCTAAACCCTAGCGGACTGGAGCGCGGAGACGAGGAGGACGAGTCTGTTGAGGAGGAAGCCGTCTCCCGCGGCGAAGCGGGAGGCGTCGAAGAAAGAAGAAAGTCTTTTTTTGCCGAAGAGCCGCGGGGCAAAGACCGGCAGCAGCAGCAGCAAAGACAGCAGCGGCTGCAGCAGCAAACGCCCCCCTATCAGCGCCAAAGACCCCACCAACCCCAAACGCGACTCCTGACACAACACAAGCAGCAACAAACAGCAGCAGCAGCAGCAGCAGCAGCAGCAATAAACAGCAGCAGCAAAAGCAGCAGCAAAACAGCAGCAGCAGCAGCAAAAACAGCAGCAAAACAGCAGCAAAAACAGCAGCAAAACAGCAGCAAAAACAGCAGCAACCCCCCCCCACCTCCCCCACCAACCCCTGGTG
>NW_013651860.1:5000-7500 GCF_000499385.1 Eimeria necatrix | reverse complement strand
CCCACGCAGCGAGGGTTTAGGGTTTAGGGTTTAGGGTTTAGGGTTTAGGGTTTGCGGCGTGGCCTCGCTGTCGGGGCCTTGCGGCTTTTCTACGCATGCAAACAACTCCTTGCATGCACCAGTGCATGCACTCTTGCATGCATGCATGCATGCATGCATGTTCACTCTTGCATGCACTCTTGCATGCATGCATGCATGCATGCATGTTCACTCTTGCATGCACTCTTGCATGCATGCATGCATGCATGCATGTTCACTCTTGCATGCATTCTTGCATGCACTCTTGCATGCATGCATGCATGCATGCATGCATGTTCACTCTTGCATGCACTCTTGCATGCATGCATGCATGCATGTTCACTCTTGCATGCATTCTTGCCTGCACTCTTGCATGCATGCATGTTCACTCTTGCATGCATTTTTGCATGCACTTTTGCATGCACTTTTGCATGCATGCATTTCGCATGCATATTTGGTTCTTTGCAATCATTTTTGCATGCGTTTTTTCCTTTTTTTTTTCCTGCACTTGCAAGCCCCACTCCGTTCATGCGTGCATGCGTTTTGCATGCGTTTTGCATGCGTTTTGCATGCGTTTTGCATGCGTTTTGCATGCGTTTTGCATGCATGCACTGACCTTCCGGGTCCCAGTGACAAGTGGCCTCCCCGGGCCCCGCAAAAGCCCCAAAAGGACAAGGGGAAGGGCTGAAGGCCCCGAGGGGACAAAAGTGGTTTTCGGGGCACTGCATGCAAGCTGCAGTCCCCGGCAGCCTGCATGCAAACCCTAAACCCTAAACCCTAAACCCTAAACCCTAAACCCTAAACCCTAGGCCCTGGGCTCTGGAGGGCAAGGCTTAGGCCCTGAAGCCTGCGACAGGTGCTTGCTCAGGCATGAGGCGCAGCAGCAGCAGCGGGAACTCGGGATGCAAGCTAGGGTTTAGGGTTTAGGGTTTAGGGTTTAGGGTTTAGGGTTTGGGACCTGTAAGTGCCCGCGGGGCAAGGGCCGTTGCGGGCCAAAGAACACTCTTGGCCGGGGAGACAGGGGCAGTGGGGTTGGTGTTTATTGTCTTTGCATTTTTGTTTGTGAATTAAAATTTCAATTCTTTCAGCAGCAGCAGCAGCAGCAGCAGCAGCAGCAGCAGCAGCAGCAGCAGCAGCAGTAGCATTTTTGTCTCCTTTCGAAACCCTCGGAGGAGACACAAACCGACTGTCTCCTGAGCTCGTTTCCACTTCGCAAGAAGCCATGCTGCTGCCGCTAGACGTGTCTGCACCCAAACCCTAAACCCTAAACCCTAAACCCTAAACCCTAAACCCTAAACCCTGAACCCTACGCCACAAACCCTAAACCCTAAACCGCAAACGCGATAGCACACTGGCCACTTCAAGGGCTAGAGAGAAAGCATTCAAACTCAGAGCAGGGTTTGAAGAGCTGAGGTAGCGATTAATCTTAGGGTTTAGGGTTTAGGGTTTAGAGTTTAGGGTTTAGGGTTTAGGGTTTAGAGTTTAGGGTTTGACTTTACCCCCGTCGTCCTTTGCCCACAGACGGAAAACACCTCCCTGTCGCCACTGCTGCGGGGTCACTGTAATACTGACACTGTTGCTGCTGCTGCTGCTGCTGCTGCTGCTGCTGCTGCTGCTGCTGCTGCTGGATTCGCTGCTGCTGCTGCTGCTGCTGCTGCTGCTGCTGCTGCTGAGGGGTTCGAGAAGGGCCCCACAGTGGAGCGTGACAGTGACCTCCTCGACGGGCTGTACAGACAGCTGAAAGGGCAGCAGCAAAAGTGTCTCTGCTGCTGCTGCTGCTGGAATGTCTCCCCACAAAACCTGCAGCAGCAGCAGCAGCAGCAGCAGCAGCAGCAGCAGCAGCAGCAGCACAAAGGACACACTGCTAATTCAAAGGAGAAAGCCTTTCTTTGACTGCAGCAACTCCTCTTATAAAACACCTATTATTTATTTATTTATTTATTTATTCATTTATTTATTTATTTATTTATTTATTTATTTATGTATTTGTATATTCAGTAATAGTTATTTATTTATTTATTTATTTATTTATTTAATTTATTTGCTTCTAAAAAACGTTTATATACGCACATGCTCAAGTTCATCTAAAAGTGCATTTTTACATTTTTGCAAATGCAAAGAAATGCATTTTGCAAAATACATTTATAAACATAAATATAAATAAATAAAATTATTTATATAAATAAATATGAGTATAAATGTGTATATAAATATAAATATAAATATAAATATAAATATAAATATAAATATAAATATAAATATAAATAGAAATATAAATACAAATATAAATATAAATATAGATATAAATATAAATATAAATAGAAATATAAATACAAATATAAATATAGATAGGAAGTGTTTATTAATAATATGCAACAAGCCCTAAACACCAATCAATAAACCCCAAACCCCAAACCCTAAACCCTAAACCCTAAACCCTAAACCCTAAACCCTAAACCGCGGTTCTAGAGTTTGAGCAGTC
>NW_013651859.1:0-98220 GCF_000499385.1 Eimeria necatrix | reverse complement strand
TGTAGTTATATTAATACTATTATATTATATATAGTCCATATATGTAACAAGACATATGTAAGTAATTGTGTAGTTATATTAATACTATTATATTATATATAGTCCATATATGTAACAAGACATATGTAGTTTTATATATGTATACATATCTATATATAATTACGTGTCTTCTAATAAATGCATATACTATGTAATATTATCTATTTATAATTACATGTATCTTTTAATAAATGTATGTACTATGTAATATATAATATTAAATGCAGATATATATAATGTATGTATATATGAATGTATATATATATATACATGTACATATAAATATATATTATATTGTGTGCATCTACATACTGGCATACATATATGCATAATATATAAACATTTGATAACTAATATGTGCAGATCTACTCCAAATAACGCGTAACGTGTATTATATGCAATATATGTATATATATATACAAATATATATATATATGTGTATTTATATATATTTATAATATATATGTATATATGTATATACATAGAGATATATATATATATATTTACGAGATATAAGTAAATATACCCCATAAATATACATATATATATATGAATATATTTAGTAGATATAAGGAACAAGTTACCAATATATAGCTTTTGCTTGATGTGCATGCAAATGAGTAAAATAAAAAAGTGCCTTTAAGGAAAAAAGTGATGAAAAAAGGACCCAAAGAATTCCCAAAAGAAAAGGCGCAGGTGTACATACACCCCAAAAAACAATGTAGCTTTGAAAGCAGCAAAAGGGAAGGAAAAAAGACACAAAGAAGCAGCAAAAGAGGCAGCAGCGCAGCAAAAGACCTCGAAGCAGAACAGTTGCAGCAAGGTGTATAAAAAACAACAAAATGGGCTTTTTGATAAATAAGACAAAGTTTTTTTAATGGAGGAAAAGGGCTGCCTTGAAGGCAGGAAGCAGCAGCAGCTGCTGCTGCTGCGCCGAGCAGCAGCAGCTCCAGTCTGCTGCAGCTGCTGTAGCGGCAAACTGCAGCAGCTGCAACAGCTGCACCAGCAGCAGGCGCCAACTGCAGCAGCAGCAGCAGGTTGCAGCAGCTGCAGCAGCAGGGGCTTTTCTGTGCGCAGCAGCTGCTGCTCCGCCTTCTTGGGGCCCCCGCGCTGGGGGGCCCCTAACTAGGGTACAGGCTGGCCTTTGGGGGGCCCCCGGGGGCCCCCACTTTTTGCATTTTTTGTTTCATTTTTTGTCTTTTTTGTCTCTTCCAGCGTCGGACTGAAACGAGAAGGGCCTTTTGAGGATCTGCCCGCCGGGCCTGCCTGAGCTGCTGCTTGAGCGCCTCCGGCAGCTCCTGCTGCTGCTGCTGCTGCTGCTGCTGCTGCTGCTGCTGCCGCTGCTGCTGCTGCTGCTGCAGTGCCTCTTCTTCCGTTTCTGCGCCCTCGAGAAGCAGCCCTGGGCCCTTGCTGCTGCTTGCTGCGGGCCCCTCTGCTGCCAGCAGCAGGCTCATTGCTGCTTCTGCTGCAGGGTCTGCAGCAAAGGGGTCTTCGCCTCTGGGGTGTACGTACACCCCAGCCCCCAGCTCGGGGCTTGCTGCTGGCTGCAGTGCATGCGCCACTGCGCGACTGCAGGAAGACAGAAAAATAAAAAAAAAGAAAAATAAAACTTTAAAAAGAAACTATAGAGGCAAACAAGAGTCTTCTTTGCTGCAGCAGCTGCTCCGGTTGCTGTTCCTCAAACCCTCTCTGCTGCAGCAGGCTAAGAGGCGCTGCTGCGCTGCAAGCTGCTGCCGGCAGCCGGGGCACTGGGCGCAGCAGCTGCAGCAGCAACAGCAGCAGCACTAGAAGCAGCAGCGGCTGCTGCTGCTGGAGGCAGAAAGGAAGCAGCAAAAGAGACAACTCAGGCTCACCTCACAAGATCCCGCAGCTCCCTCGCCCCCCGCAGCGGCAAGACCTCGTAGTAAGGAATGTGAGCCACGCGGTAGCCTGCAGCAGCGCAGCAGCAGCAGCAGCAGCTGCATCAGCAGCTGCAGCAGCAGCCAAGCGGCGCCTGGCCGCGGCTCCTTGTGGGTGCAGCGGAAGCAACAGGTGCTGCGAGAGAAAACACTTAGCTGCTCAGCTGGCAGCAGACAGAGATAGCTGCTGCAGCGATAGGCGCCTGCAGCAGCTCCTAAAGCAGTCTAGAGAGCGCGCTTAGCAGCAGCAACAGCAGTAGCAGCAACAGCAGCAGCAGACCCAGCAGCAGCAGATCCAGCAGCGGCAGATCTAGCACCAGCAGCAAATCTAGCAGCAGCAGATATAGCAGCAGCCACAGATCTAGCAGCAGCAGCAGTTTCCGCAGCAGCAGTGGATCTGGCAGCAGTAACAGCAGACCTAGCAGCAGCAGCAGCAGCAGCAGCAGCAGCAGCAGCTTCGAAAGCAGCACCCAGCGGGCAGCAGGCACCTCAACCCACCTAAGCGTGTTAGGAGATGGTGTTTGAGTTTTGAGGAGGAGTTCCTGTGCCCACAAACCACCCACAGAGACATTCCTTCTTTGCTGCTGCTGCTGCTGCTGCTGCTGCTGCTGCTGCTGCTTCTATTATTGCTGCTGCAGCTGCTGCTACTGTTGCTGCTGCTGCTGCTGCTGTTGTCCGCTGGGCAGCTCTTGCTGGCTGCCCGCAGCGGCTGCACGTGTCTTCCCTGCTGCTTCTAGGCTTTTTTCTTTGTCTCCTTTTTATTTCAATTGCCTTTTTGTGGCTCTCTCTGTCTCCTTTATTTCTCATTTCTGTTTAATTTTGTCTTTTCTAAATCCCTAGCTAGCTGCTCCATTTGCTGCTGCTCTCGCTGCGGCCCCCTCTGCCCCAGCTGCTGCTGCTGCTGCGCTGCCTGCGGCGCCGCTGGCTAGCTGCAGCAAAGCTGCAGCAAAGCTGCAGCAAAGCTGCAGCGAGGCTGCAGCAAAGCCGCAGCAAAGCTGCAGCAAAGGCCCCCTCAGCGCAGCTAGCTGCCGCCCAGCCTGCCCCTTTTTCGCCTCTCCTTTTGTCTCATATTTGTGTCATTTTGTCCATTATTTGTTTATTATTTGTCTCTTTTTGTCTTTTATTTGTCTATTATTTGTCTATTTTTGTCTCTTTTTGTCTTTTTTGTCCATCTACTTTTGCCCACTCGCCCTCACCAGTGAAAAGAATCTCTGTAGAAGTGCTGCGGCCCATCCACTTCCACCACCACGGCCGCCGCCCTCAGCCTCTCCGCAGCTGCGCCACACAGCAGCAGCAGCAGCAGCAGCAGCAGCAGCAGCAGCAGCAAGTGGTTCCTGCTGCTCAACCAGCTGCAGCGCAGAGGCAGCCCACGAGACTTAAAGAGCAACACCGCAAGACAAGACCGACCCCCCTCTCTCTTAGCTTTTGGCTGAGGCAGCAGCAGCAGCAGCAGCAGCAGCAGCAGCAGGTCCCCCTGAGCTTTACTTAATGGCCTCAGGAGGCCCCACACCAAGCCAGCAGCAGCAGGCAGCTGCTGCTTCAGTCTAACTGACTAAAGGCTACGTGCCTGAGCTACACCAGCGGCCGTCTGCGTCCAAGAGAGACATCCCCAGAGCCTGCTGCTGCTGCTGCTGCTGCTGCTGCTGCTGCTGCTGCTCTCCCTCAGTGAGTGGCTGGGCGAAGTCGAGGGTGTAGGGGCCAAAAGTGACCTGCGCAGCAAAAAGACTCGCAGAGGAGACAAGCAGCAAAAAGTCTCAGGCCAGAGGCCCGCAAAAAGCTCAGTAGTTAGGCAGCTGAAAGCTGCTGCTGCTGCTGCTGCTGCTGCTGCTGCTGTGCTGTCTGCTGCAGCGAAGCTTGCCTCTGAGTAGTAGTGGCACTGCAAAAATGTGGCGGCCCTCGCCACCTGCTGCTGCAGCGCAGAGGCCGTGGGGGCCTCGGGCTCAGGCTGGCAGCAGCGCCGCACCCACTGCAGCAAATCGCGGGCAGCAGCACTTAATGACTCCGCCGGGAAAGGAGTGTGGCCGGCCCTGCGAGGGGCAGGCAGCAAAAAGACACACAAACGCATGCAGCAGGGCCATCGGCCCAGCGGCAGCAGCAGCAGCAGCAGCGGCTGCTGCTGTTGCTGCTGCAGCTGCTTCTCCTGCTGCTGCAGCAGAAGAAGCAGCAGTTGCTGCTGCAGCTGTTGCTCCTGCTGCTGCAGCTGGGAGTGGGCAGTTGCTGTGACCTGACACGCTGGGGGCCCTTCTGCTGCTCGTCTGGGGCCCCCAACCTGCTGCTGCAGGGGCCCCCTTTGGGGGCCCCACCGGGGCACTGGCTGGGGCAGCTGGGGGCCCCCAAGGGCCTCACCTGAAGGCCAACTCCACAGTCTGCAGCTGAGAGATGGCTGGGGTGGAGAGGCAGTGGGCATGGCGCAGCAGCTGCAGCACGAAAGCATGCAAAACATTCATAAGATAAAAAAGAAAACTTCGAGACAAAAAGACAAGAAGATATTCTAACACCCACAGGGCCCCACACCAAGTGGGCCCCAGCAGCGGGGAAAAGACTTGCCCCAACTGCTGCTGCTCCGGGCAGCCCAGAGGACCCTGCAGCCGCAGGTGGCCCGCCACTAGCAGCAGCAGCAGCAGCAGCAGCAGCAGCAGCAGCAGCAGCAGCAGCTTGCCTGGGAGAGCAGCGCGTCGTAGATGGGCAGCTCGTCACACCTGAAGTAGCTGAGCGCCAGCAGCAAATTAGTGGCCCCCTGCTGCCCCAGAGTATCCAGCAGAGCTGCAGAAAAAGGCAGCAGCAAAAGGCGAGGGGGGCCCTGGGGGGCCCCACAGTCTGCTGGGCAGTTTTAATTTTATAAAAGGGAAGCAGAGCAGCAAAAGGACCTAAAGGGGATTTCTAGCCACTCAGGGGAGGGGCCTCAGAGCCAGGGGAAACTGCAGCAGCAGCAGCAGCAGTAGCAGGTGCTGCAGCTAGCCACTCTGCGGCAGGGATGCAAAGGCAGGGGAGGCTACAGCAGCAGCAGCAGCAGCATCTGCTGCTACTGCCGCCTCAGGATCTGCTGTTGCTGCTTTTGCTGCTGCTGCTTCTGCTGCTGCTGCTGCTGCTGCTGGGAACACTTCTTACAGCGGGGGTTTGCGCGGAGGCGGCTGAGGAGGCCGCTGCAGAGGCCAGGGTGCCAGAGGTCGAGGCGGTAGCAGCAGTAAAGAGCTGCGACGCAGTCTTTAGGCTGAGGGGGTGCAGCAGCATGCAAAAGGCAGCAGCAAATAAGAATCGAATTACTTTGCTGCTGCCTCTTGCCCCAGAGAAGGCGCAGCAACACTCTGGCAGGGCCTCAAACAAAGCGCTAGCTGCCGGCTGGCTGGCAAGCTAGCTAGCTGGGTCCAGCTAGCTGGCTAGCTGGGTTCAGCTAGCTAGCCAGCTGGGTCTAGCTAGCTGGCTAGCTAGGTCTAGCTGACTGGCTACCTCAGTCTAGCTGGCTAGCTGGGCCTAGCTAGGTGAGCAGGTAGGTCGAGCTAGCTTGCTAGCTGGCTAGCTGGGTCTAGCTAGCTAGCCAGCTAGGTCTAGCTAGCTAGCTAGCGACCTCTAGGCAGCCTCAGCAGGAAGCTTACAGAAAGCAGCTGCTTTGCAGATGCGCACTCAAGGAGAGAAACCACAGCCCTCAGTGCTGCAGCATCTCGTTTCTGCAGCTGCCCCAGGGCCCGCAAGATGCGCAGCGCTTGCTTCGCCGCTGCAGCAGCTGCTGCGGGTGCTGCTGCTGCAGCTGCTGCTGCTGCAGGGGCTGCTCCAGCGGCTCCTCCGGGTGCTGGTGGCGCAGCTGGCTGTGCTGCTGCTGCTGCGGCTGGCTGCGGGGCTGCTGCTGCAGCTGGCTGTGCCGCGGCTTGCGGTGCTGCTGCCGCATCGGGCTGTGCTGCTGCTGCTGCAGCACAGGGGCCCTCCTGACTGCTTGAAAACACGGCCTGCTGCGCTGTAAGCCTAAAAGCGCAGCAAAGAAGACAAGACCCTTTTTGCTGCTGTGTCCAGCTAAAGGGCTACGGGCTGCAGCCCGGGCCTCGAGCCTTTAAGCGTCAGACTCCTAAACCCTAAACCCTACTTTAGGGTATAGTGCGCAGACTGAGCTTTCATTCAAAGCAGAGCTCAAAGACCCGAGCTGCTGCCCCTTAGCTGTAAACCCCGAGTCCCAATTAAGGGTACACGCTGCAGTGTGCTGGGTAGTAGGGCATCCAAACCCCGTTAAACCCTAAACCCTAAACCCTCATTTAGGGTTTAGGAGTCCAGTCCTCACAAGGTGACAGCCTGCGGGAGCAGCCCCGCAATGAGGCCCTCCGGGTAGCAGCTGAGGGCGCCTAGGGCAGAAAGGACTTGAGCTGTTTCCTCTAGGCCCAAATGTTGCAGGTGCTGCAGCAGCAGCAGGGAGAGCAGCAAAAGCAGCAAATGTTTGCCTGTATGTCTGCTGCTTCTCCCCACCGCCCCCGGCTCTCTGCTCGCTGCAGCACGGCTGCAGCCAGCTGGGGCCCCTTGCTGCTGGGGGCCCCCTCTGCAGCAGCTCCCACCTCCTTCAGCCAGTCCCCGAGGCCCCTAAACAGAGGCTGAAAAGCCGCAGCTTCAACAGCAGCAAAGCAACAAAGAGCAGCAACTGCTACTTCCGTGTCCTTCGCCGCCTCCCGGCCCCCAAACGCCGCCCTGGGGGGCCCCCCTCTCGCCCCGCCCGAAAGGGGGCCCCCAGCAGGGGGCCCCCCAAGAGGGGGGCCCCCAGATGAGGGCCCCCGAGAAGGGGGCCTCCCTGGAGGGAGCTCCCCCAAAAAAGGGCCCTCAAGAGGGGGGCCCCCAGGAAGGGGGCCCCCCGGAGGGTCCCGAATGGCGAAGCGGCGCTGCAAGGCGCGCGCTGCAGCGAGGCAGAAAGAGGGAAGCGGGTCTTGAGGGTTGGGGGGAAGAAAAAAGACAAAAGGAGCAAAAAGAGGAAAAAAAGAATTTAAAAGTCCGAGGAAAGGGACAAAATAAGCAAAAAGGGGAAAGAAAGAATTTGAAAATTCGAAAAATGGATTAAAATTCACCTATTTCCGTCAGCAAAGGAAGGTGCTGCTGCTGCAGCAGCCGCAGCGCCTCCAGCGCATGCAGCAAAGCCTCGCGGCGGGCCAGGCACTCCGCCCCCTCCGCCACGCGGCTGCAGACTGCAGAAGCAGCGCGGCTAAGGCCCGCTTCGTCTGCATGCACAGCAGCAGCAGCAGCAGCAGCAGCAGCAGCAGTGGCGGCAGTGGTGGCGCATGTTTGGGCGTAGGTCTGGCGGGAGAGGCAGCAGCAAGCAGCAGCTGCAGCGGCAACCGAACTACCACGGACAGCAGCAGCAGCAGCAGCAGCTGCTGCTGCTGCTGCTGCTGATGGCAGCTGCGAGGGAGACGGCGGCTGCTGCTGCGCACCTGGCAGCCGCGGCAGGTAGGCCAGGCCCAGCAGCAGCCTTGCTGCAGCAGCAGAAGGCAGCAAACGGGCAGCCTCGACGCAGCGCCGCAGCAGACAGCGCCAAAACTCTAGGGGGGCGCAGGCGGGAGGGATGGAGGCAGCGACGGCCAAAACAGCTGCAGACACAGCAGCAAACACGCTGCTGCTGCTGCTGCTGCTGCGCCGCAGCAGCACTTGCTGCTGCAGCTGGACGTGCGGGAGCGCCAGCAGCCACAATGTACACTCAGGCCGGAGAAGCGTCTGCTGCTGCGCCAGCAGTGGGGCTTCTGCTGCGGGGCTGCAGCAGCACAGGGGCCGCAGCAACAGCTGAGGAAAGGCAGCAGCAGCAGAAGCAGCAGCAGCAGCAGCAGCAGCAGAAGCAGCAGCAGCAGCAGCAGCAGCAGCAGCAGAGGAACTCACGGATTAGCTGTTGAGGCAGGAGGAAATCAAGGGGGCGCTCGACTATGGCGAGAGACCCATTCTTAAGAAAGAGACGGAGGGCAGTTATATGGGCTGCAGCTCTCTGCTGCCAAGCTGTGGAGCTGCTGCTGCCTGCAGCGTGGGCTGCTGCTGCTGCTGCTGCTGCTGCTGCTGCTGCTGCTGCTGGTGCTTCGACTGGTGCAGAGGCTGTCAGCAGCCGACTGTACACGCGCAGCAGCAGCAGCAGGTCAGCAGCAGGCAGCTGCTGCAGCCGTGCAGGGCTCAACAAAGGCAAATGTCCGAGCAGGCGTTCAGCTGCCAGCATCTTTCTGCTGCCGCTGCTGCTGCTGCTGCTGCTGCTGGTGCTGCTGCTGCTGCTGTTTGAGATAAGGTATTCCTCAACGTCGCCTCTAAGCGCGTCGAGGTCTAAAGGCCTCATTGCCTCTTCCGGATTTCCAAAAGTCCTTTTTGTTTCTTTTGAACTGTTCCCCTTTTGCGCAGCCGCACTGCATGCAAACTTTGGCGCTGCCGCTGCTGCTGCTGCTGCTGCTGCTGCTGCTGCTTCCGCGGTCACCTGCCTCACCTGGCCCTCCCCCCTCCCCACAGCGCAGGCCAGGGGGGCCCCCGAAGGGCCCCCTGATGCAAAAAAAGACCCAAATCCAAGAGGGGCCCCCTCATACTTCAGGGCCAGGGGCCCCCAGGGGGCCAAACGCAAAAGAGAGTGCCGAGGGGGGCCCCAGGGGCCCCTCGGGGCCCCCCCCAGCAAGATAGATCTCAGCATGGGCCCCCATGCAGAATGAGGGGGCCCCTGCACCTGCTGCCCAGTAGTTAGAGGGCCTCCGCGGTGCTGAGGGCCTGCTGCTGCTGCTGCTGCTGCTGCTGCAGCTGGTGGTGTGGCGGCTGCTGCTGCTGAATCAGCGGCAAAATGAAATTCCGCTTCAGCTACAGTCAAGACACACTCATGGCCCTTAGTGTGGGCCCCCTTATTGGCACTGGGGCCCCTCTGACTGCTTGGGGGCCCCTCTACAGGCTTGGGTTGGGGGCCCCTCTAAAGACTTGAGGGGCACTCTAAAGGCTTGGGGGCCCCTCTAAAGACTTGAGGGCCCCTTTAAAGGCTCGGGGAAGTGAATTCCTGCTTATGAGCTCCTATAACTGCTTGAGGGTCCCTCTAAAGCCTTGAATGCCTTTTTGAGTGCATGGGGGCCCCTCTGTAAAGTAGAGGGCCTCTCTGGCTTCTTGGGGCCCCTCTGGCTGCTTGGGGGACCCCGATATTTCTTCAAAAAGGGTACTGGGCAGATTGCTGCTGAGGCTGCTGCTCGCCCAGCAGAAGGTCCAGATCAGGACTTAGCCGGATTCTGAGTTTGTTTCTTGAGACCAGGAGAAAGAAGGGGGAAGAATCTGATATTACGAAAACAAACAATCCCATTTCATCATTAAAACTGATTTAAATGCAGGAAAAACTTCTGGGAGGCTGCGTAATCAAACAAGCACGAATCCTCAGGGGCCCCAAGGTCCCAAGGGGGGGCCCCCAGAGGCCGCTGGTCAAGCCAGTGTAGGACCCTATGGCTGGTTAATTTTATCATTAGGAAATCTATTATATTTTCTTTTATCTTTTCGAAATAAGAAGAAAATATAGTTGATCCCTGAGCATGCTTTTTGGTTTGCATGAGTTGCCCCGGGGGCCGTGGGGTCACTTGGGAACCAAACGCTGCCTTTCGTATTTGTTATAAAATTGTTTTATTTTTGGTTATTAATTAGATTTCCTTCTATTTCAGGTTTTTAATTTCTTAGGTGGTCCCTAAATGGCCATTTGCTGCTTGGTAATAGTGGCAATAAAGAATGCTGAACTCCGCATCCTTTGACTCACTTCAGCTTTTACTTTTTGCCTCTTGTTGACTCCTCCGTAAATTCATTTTCTTCTCTTTGGCTCTAATTACTTGCTCTGTGTTTTGTTTAAGTCTCCTCTCTGTCGCTTGGCTGTTTTATTTTCTTTTCCGTTCTTTTGTCAAATTTTCTCCTCTTCATTTATCCGAACTCTACAGGTGCATTCATGTTCCCTAGCACCTTTATTTTAATTCTTTTATTTATCCCACGTCGTTTTGTCTATCTGGTTTGCACTTCAAATGCTTCTTTCGGGCCCTTCCTTCGTTTAAGGCTCTTCCCTTTGATGCTTTTGCTGGCCCTTTATTTCTTCTCCGTTTCTTCCGTCTTCCCTCCTTTCTTGTTTCGTTTTTATTCTTTCCTTATTTCATTTTTTATTTTTTTATTTCTCCTAAGCAGGTGGAAGGCCCTTGAAAAGCCCACGTCGCAGGCCCTCAACTCTAAGCACTAATTAGTTCACCTCGCGCTACAAATGCTCGGTTCGCTGCAGCAAAGGCCAGAATCTTTTAATTCCAATCGGCTCATTCTTTGCAATTTCTTGCCTTCGTTTTTCACTTCCCTTGCCCGCGCTTGTTTCTCCTTTTGCTTCTTCTGTCTCCTCCAAATTTGTCCATTTCCAGCCCTCTCTTTTCTGTTTTTTATCCTGGTTAAAAGGAAACAAAAAAGCGAAAGAAACATCTGTTGGGTCTGATACACTAAGTGGGGTCCTTGGTGATTTGCTTCTGTCTTTTTACAGGCCCTAAAGGCCTGTGTTTGTGTTGTGGAGCCCTTCATCTTTGTTGCTCTGCTCTGTGAACAAGAAATGCGATTTGCCTTATAATGTACAGAATCATGAACATTCTCTATGCACACATCGAAGTCTCAAAAGTAAAAACAAATGCAAAAAGAGCACTTACTCGTAAACAGTTGGCTGTTTACAAATATAAACAACCGGCGCTGTGGCCCCTAGAGCAGCACAGAAGGCCCCCCTGTACAAGTGAATGAAGGTCCAGCACAAGAGGCCAAACAAATGCTGAAAAGACCCGGGCCCTGAGGCCTCAATCTAAGGCCCTAAGCCCTGCAGCCACAGCCCCAGAATCTGGGGCCACTTCAAATGGCAGCAAGGACCCCAAAATGTGCGGGGGGCCTCCCCACAGTGGGGGGCCCCGCACGTTGGGGTGGGGGAGCCCTATACTTGGCGGCCCCCAAGAGGGTTGGGAAAAAGGGCATGGGGCAATCGAGAATAGCCCAGGCCCAGTGCAGCACAGCAAGGGCATAGAGCTGACTGGGCCTGCTGCAGCAAAGCAGCAAAAGCCCAGGGCCCTTGAAAGCTGCAGCTCGAGCACCCCAAGGCACTGCTGAGGCTAGCTGAAGCCTTCTGGAGCCTTGAATGCAGCAGCAGGCTTTTCTAAATGCTTTTTAGGCAGCTTTGAGGTGTCAGGCGACCTTTGAAGCTCTTCGTCCAGCAAGGTGAAGCGGAGCATAAAGGCCAGATGCCAGAAAAGAGAAGCAAAGGTTTTCTTTCACCTCCTAGAGAGATCTTTTCTCCACTGGAGTCCGCAGCAGCAGCAGCAGCAGCAGCAGCTTTGAGATGTTCTGCAAAGCACAGGCAGCAGCCTGTACCCCAAATTTCGCCCACGCGCTGCAGCTACGGCCAGCGCCGGCTCTGCTGCATTTTGCTCCATTTCCTTCTTTTAAGATCCGCTGGACGCCATGCAATATTTGCAGTTTTGTTCTTATCAAAACGAAGCTTGAATCTAAAAGAAAACTCCGAAAATTCACCTCCCAGGGGCTTTAGCTTTAAAAGGGCTTCGACAATCTCTTTTTACAGCTCCTGTTGCTGCCACAATTTGAAGGAACTTTTGGAACTTGTGCTCATGACAAAGCAAATAGACTTTTGACCCTCAAAACTATTAGTGCAGCCTCGGGGATTGAAGTCTAGTGTAACTTAAGGACACTTTCCCCATATTCAAACAAGGCCTGGAGTTTTAGCTGCGGTTCGGGCCGTAGCGGCTGCAGTTTTGTGCCGCGTTTTTGGATTTGAAGGGAAGCCTCGAGCACAAATGCCATTCCTATTGCCCTCCAAAATGCAGTCGCGACAAATGAAATGTCTGACAGGACAAGAGCACCCAAGGCAAGGATACAGTCCTCTGGGGGCTCTAGTAGCCGCCCAGCTAGGCCAGGTGCCTTAGTTCAGAAATGCCAAAAAAGAGGAAATCTAACAAGTAATGTGTATATAGGATAACCTCTGTAGCGCATAGTGCACACATTAGGACAGCTGCTTTGCAGTGGCTCCAGGTTCAAGCCGCTCTTTGGCTTTGAAAAGAACCAAAAGCCGAACTTCTATCATGCGAGGAATGTTCCAGTGGGAGCGGAGAGTAAAACAGTGAATCTTTGGCCCGGTGTTTCGAAGCTATAGTTATCCCGTAGACACAAGGTGAGTAGGCCGGCCGCCTGAAGCTCCAGAAAAATTTCTAGCCTCTTTCTAAATGTAAAAATGTAGATTTCACCTTTTTCTATGTTTGGACAGAGGCCGTGGGCTTCCAAGTGAGTGGTGGCTGCTCAATTTCTCTGACTGTCTGCCCTGAACGTGCTGATACTGCACACCGCAATGTCTTAGCATCAAAATTACCACTTAATCTGGCAAGTATAACGCTCTTCAAAAGGTAATTGAGGTGCTTACTGAGCGAATCAGGGACAGAGGACTGGAAGCCCTTGCCTACCTCAGTGTAACTATCAACGAGCCTGGGGAAGTTCGTGGGCTCATACTGCGTTACTGGAACGAAGAGGCCATCAATTTAGAAAAACACCGAACTAAAAGGCAGTAGTCAGCTAAACAAGCTTTGGTTCATTCAAAACTCATGTGCAAACTGGGGATGTTTATGCAGTGCCGCTAGCTGAAATCTGTAGCCTTGTCTTGGCAAGGCAGAGGGTGCCGAGGAGTATTTTTCTTGTGGAACCTAGAGGACAAACGCTTGAAATAAGAATTAAACACCTATTTTTGTGCTTGTTTTGAAGCATATCAAGTGTGCCTTTGGCAAAGGTAAGCCTCCACGGGTGCGATGAACGCTTGAGGCCCAAGCATCATGATGGCAACTGTCTCGATGAGTGTGGAACGCCCGATTTATGTTTCGGCGGCCCACGCAATATTGCATGGAAAGTCTCATTGAAATAAAGATTGATCCAAATTTATTTGCATTTTGATATCCTTCAATCTTGTTGAAATGGCAGGTGTCGCTGAGCAGGCAGCCATAGAGCTCATGGCTTGCAGCACGCGGCCCGCGCCCTGCCCGCCGTGGTCACCCGCTCTTGAGGCGGCCCTTCCGACGTCTCAGTAAAGGTCCATCACAATGTGCGGAAATGCATTTTGGAGGCTTTTGCACACAGTGAAATATATTTAATTCTATTTTAATACAGTTTTCAACACCCAGCGGGCTTTCGCGGCTCTGGTTCTCGTGGCCCAATCGACGACCGCCGCCGACTGAGGGCTGATAACCGCCACCCTATTCGTTTTACGCGTAAGACCCCTTCTCTCCTGCTCCTCGATGTCATTTTATGATATAGTTTTATTGTGACTACTATCGCACGCGCCAGTTGCCAGTGGAAAACCCTCTTTGAAGTCCCTGTCAGGCCTCACCAAGCCACGGAGCACAGGCCTGTAAAGTATCAGGGAGACCTCAGCCTTCTGTGTGCATCACCAGCTCGACTAAGCTTGTGCCTCCTTTTCGTTTTAGTCTTACAATTGTATGCATATTACTTCAGAGCAATATATTGCGCATTGCAGTACAGGGAGTTCGACAAAGCTGTGGTTTGCCTGAGCTACAAGTGAAAGTATATTTCGTCTCTGTGTTGTGTTCCTCTCTTCTCAGCACCCAGAGTCTGGCCAAAATGAATCGTTTTCATAAATTCGCACTGATGATCCTGGGAGCCTTCGCGATTTCTTTCACTGCCTGTTCTCCTGGAGTAGCCGTTAAGCAAGACCGCAGTCCGTGCGCCGCCACTCAAACCGCAGTACAACCAACTGGTAAGAAAGCGAAATCAGTTGCTGTAGGCACTTGAAAATTCCAGGCCTGATCCCTAGAGCTTTATCGCTGCAGTACACTTTGTCAGTTGTGCTAGCGATCAAGCACCAGCGGCTTTCTAGCCTGTAGGCTTTAGTTGTAGCTTCAAGTACATTGGATTTGCTGGCGTGAACATAAGTGGTTTATGTTAGCAACCTATTTAAGCTCGAATTGCCCTTGGGCCTAATTTACTTCCTAGTGTGTCTTGTGTTTTTTTCCCAAAGAAGCACCTACTGCGGCTGCCCCTGAAACCTCGACTCAAGAAGCCCCAGCGCAAACCATGCAGGCCACCGACGTAGCTTGTTCCAACCAGGGAACAGTAGGCGACAGCACGCCGCCTGCTGCAGTCTCTGCCTCAACTTCTGTGAGGAGTTCTGGAGAAGAAGCGGAGTCAACGGCGCCTCGAGAATCCACAAATGGGTACACTTTGTTGCTGGGGAACAGCAGCGAGTCCGAAACCACCGAACTCGACGCTGCAGATGGCCAAAGCACGACTCCCCTGCTGCCCAGCGCTGGAAGCCAAGAAACAGCAAGTTCTCAAGAAACGGAGATGCCAAATGTAACTCAGGAGGAAGTACAAGCAAGCATTACAACCCCCAAAGCTCCTCCCAACAGCCCCCAGCGTCAAGAACAAGTAGTACAGCCCCACTATCAACGCCAGCAGCAGCGCGGCAGATACCAACACCCAGGAGGCCGAGGAGTTCCCCGCGGAAGCCGGCCTTATGAACAAAGACAAGGAAACTTTGCTGCTAACAACGGAGAGTACCACCAGCACCATAACGGCCCTCAACACCACCGCGGCAGAGGCGGCTATATCAGCATCAGACAAGCACCCACTCACCCCCAGCACTTTCCTCGCCAATACGCTCACCCACAGCAGCAGCAAAACCAGCAGCAGCAGCAGCAGCAGCAGCAGCAGCCTCGTCGCCCGTTTCCTCGCCAACAAGGCCAGCCACATTATCATGGCTTCGGCCCGAATGCTGCTCCCCGAGGAGGCATTTGGTACAAGGCTTCTGGTCCTGCGTATTATCCACAGCACCCGCTGGTAAGCAGATGTAATGATTTAATTCTTGCAGACACTGCATGCCTAGATGGCGTTTTGGCTAACAGCCGTTTTCCCATATCGTGCCAAATGTGTTTTCTGGTTTATTTTTCTCAGCCACAAGGGTATTTCATGCCCCCTCAGCCCGGCCAAGTTATGCCACCCCCGCCCCCACCACCTCCGATGAACAACAGGGTAAAACATGTCTAGCTCTTTTATCATGTTTTCATTCATGAATGTACAAGGATGCGTTGTTCGCACGCATAACTCCGTCAAATACATCACGGAGCTATCTACTTATGCTGCACATCAATTCTTTTTGCTAACTTTGGACATGGTTTATATTTGTTCGTACCGCTTGTATATAATGCAGACTCTCCTCATGTGCGTTTGCTGATGTACGTACTGCTCAACTTTTGTTCTGGAAAGTGTGACAGTTAAACTTTGTTCACCCGTTTTTGGTTTCGTTTGTTTGTTTGCAGGTCCCCTACTCACCAGCTCTGATGCATGGGCATCCTATATACCCAATGCCACCGCACGTGCAGCCGCTGCAGCCGCCTCGACCTTTAAGCCCTGAAGAGCTCCACTTTCTTCAACAGCAACACATGCACATACATGGCCAGCCTCCCATGCAGCCGCCGATCCATCAGCAATGCCACCAGCACCAGGAGCTACAGAACCAAGAACAGCAGCAGCTACACCAGCAACACCAGCAACTGCTAGAGCAGCAGCACCAACAGCAGCTGCAACATGAGCAGCTGCAACAAGAGCAGCTGCAGCGTGAGCAACTGCAACAAGAACAGGTGCAACAGGAGCAGCCGCATCAAGAGCAGCCTAAACAAGAGCAGATGCAACAAGAGCAGTTGCAAGAAGGGCAGCTGCAACAAGGAGAGCAACAAGAGCAGCAACAACAGAAGCAACAAGAGCAGCAGCAGCAGCAACAACCCGAGGTGCAACAGGGTTCTCTAAATGCGCAACAACCAGTGCAGCAGCACACAGAGCAGCAGGCTGAGCAGCAACCCCAACCTCAGCATGAGCAGCCAAAGGCCTTCAATGAAGAAGCATACACCGAGCAACAACAACAGTATGTGAACGAAATGAACGGACACCCGGCGCACTTTCACACACACATGCAACATCATCAGCAGCCAGGGCCCAACATGCCGCCTCCAACAGAACTTGGACCGCATCCAGGATTTCCGCAGCAGCCTGCTTACCCGCCGTTTCCGCACATGCAACATGAGCACCAAGAACAAAGGTTCATGCATCCGCCGCCAAGACCATTCCATGCGCAGCAAGGACCTCATTGGAGGCCGCAGCCACGCTTCGTCAATCCGCAGCAGCAACGGCTTCATCAGCAGCATCAAGAACATTTGCACCGGCAGCAGATGAATTTGCACCAACAGAGGGAGCAAATACTGCACCAGAAAGCTCAACTAGACGAGCAGCAGCGCCGGTTGCAGCAGCAGCAGCAGCAGCTGTCGTACCCAACAGATCAACATGGACGTTCGCAGCAGCCGCAAAAGCACTGGCAGCAATCAAAGTTTTTGAGCGAAGAGCAAAGGCAAATCCACCAACAGCAGCATTACTTGGAGCAGCAATTGAGGCACCTCCAAAATCAGCAAGAATTCATCAATCATCAACGGGGCTATCATCATGACCCCGAGTTTGTGCATCAGCGCCTCATTTATCTTGAACAGCAGCAGAGATATTTGGGAAAGCTGCAGCAGCACCAACAGATGTACAGCGGCGGCGGTGCAGCAGCTAGACACATGGTTCCTGACTGGGTTCCTGATCCTTCACCTTTGGGCTTCTACGACAGTACAGGCCTGTGGATTCCTTACGGTATGGAAGATTACCACAAGAAGCAACTAGAAGAAGCCCGAGGACGGATTAGGGAGGAGCAGAAAGCCCTTAATGCTGAAGTTTCACAAGCAGCTGCCAGAGTCGCTCACAGCCCACGTTCCTCTAGGGCTTCGAGGTACCCAAGTTCAAGAGCAGATAGCAACGCCTCCAGACACAACAACAACAGAAGACGCCAAGGGCCCCTCTACCCACAACCAAACATGCGCTATCAGGGAGCAGTTCCAGGCCCCAATAATCGCATGAACCCCCAAAACTCTAGAGCTCCTTGCAATGCCAGTGGTGTGCCTCTTCACATTTTCCGAGACGATGTCGAGGTAAGCAATTCATTTGCTTTCGATTATTTTTGGCCAAGGGTCAGGCCCCTTCACATTAAAAGTATAATGTGCACACACATGATCCTTTGCGTGATAGTTTCATTGGCAACTCTGTCTTTTTGCTTGGATTTCCGCAGTACGCCCGTGCTTTGTGGAGACGCATGTCTGGCAAGCTGAGGCACCAAATATTCCTCATGAGAGACGAAAGAAGGCAAAAAGAAAGACAAAATCGTCAACCACGCAACGGCCGAGAGCGGCAGCAAGCTCCAGAACGGAGACAAGAGCAAACAGAAGAACAACAACAACAGAGAGACCCTGTTTCGCAACAGAGAGACCCTGTTTCGCAGACTTCTGATTGCGACGAAATGCGGCCTGTCACCAACTTGGGAGAAACTGCTCCTGGAGAAGTATCTCATGAAATATCTTCGAGCGCAAACGATGCGGCAGGTTCGTTTTCTCTATCTAGTCTTTCTCCATCTTATTGTGTAGTATTTGCGTGCAAAAATTACATGCGCCATGTTTCTTTGAATTGGTCCTCTATTTAAGCTGTCTATGTCCGTTTTTGTTGTTTCAAATCGCAGATCTTGAGGGCTTGCCTCTTCTCAATATCGCATCTTTCCAATTCCGCTCTCCCCGTGAACAATATGGAGCAAGTACATCCAGCAGATCGAACCCACGTCCCGAAGCGGCTAATGCTGGGAATTCCTCAACCGCTCTAATGGATTTGTACTTGGCATTGAGATCTTGCGATCCTCGGGTGCCTGCTGAGTCCGAAAAAGCAAATGACGAAGAGAATGAAAGTGTAGCAAACAAAGAGGAAAAAACACAGTTCAATCACGAGGACCTGCTAAGAAGGTCTATGCTCAGATACCTAGGAGAAGGGCACTGGACCTCCTATGAAGAATTTGTTACTTCTCAGGCTGCCGCGCTCAGGCTATCTGAAAATGAAATTATGCATATGCACTTGGTGTTCTATCTGGACTTGTTTAATCAGCAGGCGACTCAGCATGTCGCGGACATTCTAAGGGAACACGGCACAGAATGCCGCAGCGCCATATCCAACAGCAGAAAAGGCAAGGAAGGTGTTTGCCTCCAAGAGAACACAGAAACAAACGTACAAGAGTGCACAGTTGCCAAACAAGAGTTGCAAAATCGACTCAGGCTACTCCAGATCCTTCAAGAAAGATATAGGGGCCTAATCGAAGGGAGAATCGAGCAGCTCAGGAACGTTATCCTCAGAACTGCCCAGACTAATAACTCGCGCGGAGACAATGACGCGACAGAGAAAGCTCCAGAAGACAAACCTCGAAAGCCTCAAGAAGGGCAGCAAAACCACGAGGAAGCCCCGGAGGGTGAAGGGAAGAGCGTAGAGCCAGCCCATGGTCAAGGGAGCGATAGCACAAGTGAAACTGCCCAAAACGCCGCAGACCAGCACTCAGAGACCTCGCCTTAGCTCAACCAGCACCAACGTCTGCCGTGTTGTTTGTCTTTTCCCGCACCCGACACTGGACAGCTAACCGCGCGCATGAAGACAGCGCAGCACCGACCAAGTTTCTGCAGAAGTACTTCAAGTTGCTTTTGTTTACTGGAATAAAGGCGCGCTGTCTTCTTTTCACAACTCCGTCTGGCTCTTAGTGAAGCAGCAGCTGGGTATTGTTTTTGGCTCAATCTTGACTTTCACTGCAAAATTGTCTTCTGCCTCAGGCTTTCTTTTTAAAGCTGCAGTTTACAGGTAGCCCTGTTCTTTTGAAAGGTTACCTTTGCAGCGGCCTTTAGTCTGGAAGCGTAATGCATCAACATAATGCATTTCTTTTCCTACGCTCACTTGGCCACTTATTCTGTCACTTCTGTGAAAAAGTGGCACATTTTAAGCTGATGAAATCAAGTCTGTTTGCGCTAGCTCATGTTGTGTATATTTGATGAGCTATGACGCAGCTCCTACTAAGGAGGAGCGCTCACAATGAATTAAACCAAACATATTTTTTATCAACACCGATCCGGTCTTTTTTCATGAAGTTCACTAGACGTTCATCTGTGGAAAATGATGCAGAAGAATTGCTCAGGCTCTGCGGTACAAGTTTAATAAACACACTGCTCTTCGGGGTATTCCGTGCGGCTTCGGGTTCGAAGCTACGAATTTGAGTTTCCCGTTCATAGCTTATTTCTCCAGAGTCCAAGTTGATGCGCCGAACTCTAGCCAGCAATAAAAATACGCATGCTGCTCGATGAATTCAGACCATTGTAAGAATGCCAGCTATGGACAGCGGGCCTCTTCAATAGTTCACTTAACTTTGATCAAGTTCTGTACGTAGTGAGAAAACCAACTACGGACGGTGGGCCTGTTTCTTGGGGCTTCCTATGCTGACCAAAGTTCACCACTATTCCCCACTCTATTCCCAGTGGTTTGTCACAATTTAGTCTGTCTTCTCACTCTTGTGCTCAGATATTTCCAGCCGGCTCAGTTTGTATTTCATTCCCATTCCAATAATGCGTATTTCAATCTGAAACTGACCACATTTCCTTGTGAAGATGCACTTGCCTGGCGTATCTATATTGAAGTTCAAGCTACGAAAAATATAGCACGCTAGTTCAAACGGTAGCGAACACGCGAATCGTAACCAAGCATCCTAGAAAGTAAGAACTGAGCTGCCTCAAGTAGGTGATGTCTCGCCGTTTTGAAGTCCCTCAAGCGCCTTCTCCCCCTTTTACTTTTCAACTACATATGCTCGTGGTAAACTACGCTTGCAAAATAGTGTAAGCAATGCCACTGTAAAATACAGAAGAACAGTCCCAGCGCTGTGCCCACAATGCAGCGAAAACAAATTATGGTTCAGATCCCTCATGCGAGGAATCAGAGATCGCTCGGCCAATGGCCTGGAAATTAGCGGTGTACGCGCGCCACAAGGGTGTTCATACGCCAAGTTTTAGCCAGCAATGGAAGTAAGCATATTGCTGGTTTCAACTGACAACAAAAACAAATTGAACTTCCCTCCCTACTACTTTAAATAAACCTTTTGTGTGTAACACACACCATTACCAGAATGCAACTTCTGAGTCAGTCGCTCGAAAGAATACACGAAAAACAGATGTTTGCTTCTCCGGTTGGTCCTACCGGACGGTAGTTGGCCGCCAAAACTCACGTGGCCTCCGTGTGTCCCTCTTTTTCTATCTCATTCCCAACTAGGAGCCTTGACTTCCTGCTGGAAAACCCTTTGGGTGCCGAGGGGGCTGGAAACCAGCCCGGTGCAGCTGCTGTGTCAGCTGCTCATTCTGCTGTATTCCAAGAGGAGGCAGTGCCTCTCAGCGCCTTACGCGTGAGCTGGACAATTAACCAACTCGCCTGCGCAAAGGCAGGGCGGGATTGCTGGGCTGCTCTTGCTGTACGGTGGCTAGCAACTTCGGCAGATTGCCCCCAAGTCTCCCACTGTCTGTACAGTGCCATCACATAGCACAGCGTCAACAGCATTGCGCACTTCCTTGAGAGCTTCCCCAAAGCACAGCTGCGCCCGCCGGTGCAGCAGGCCGTCAGATCCGCCACTAGCTGGCCTAGCAGCTACTTCACAAGACCCAGGGTCCCCTGGGGGCCCCGGATTTGCTGGCAGCACGGAAGGCTGCTCCCGGCCGGAGCTGATGGAGCGCGGCGAGGGGGTGGCAGACAGCTCCCCCGAAGTCGGGCACAGCTCCGTCTCCTCCATTCCCGCAATAGACCTCGCGGGGGAGACAGACGCTGTGTCCCTGCCTTGAGTCGGGGCCAAGACGGAGTCCCGCGAAACCTCCGAAGCACCTCCGCTGCCCGCTGACGGCTCCGTCGCCAGGTGGGTTTCTTCTGCCGGGTGGCTCTTGCCGCTGGAGCCCTTGGAAGCAGAAGTCCTCCGGGAAGAATGCACGAAATGGCCGTGCAGTCTGCGGCGGCCGGAGAAGTGGTGCGGGAAGTGCCGCGGGGAGTGGACAAGAGGAGGGTCAGTCCCGTCCGGCTGCCAGGCGCCCCTCAGGCCCAGCTCTTGGTCCAGTCGCATGCAAGCGAAGACAAATAAATGACCAAAAACCGTCAACACCCGGTTTTCCGTGACTTGTCCTGTTCTTACGCTCCCCTTTCCTAAATCTGAAGAGCCCCGCCGCAGCCGCCGCCCCGGCAGCAGCGGCCCGCTGGGCAAAGGGCTGCTGGCTTGGGTGGACTGATCTAGCGGCGCGTTTGCTGCAGCTGTCCGTACACCGCAAGCAGGCGCGTTTGCTGCGGCTGTACGTACACCGCAAGCAGGCGCGTTTGCTGCTGCAGCCGACATATCCGAACGCACCAAGTCCGAGTCGGAGTAGCTGTCAGAGCTCCGGCGCTGCGCCAGTGCTGCAGCCCCCGGCAGGGGTGGAGGACACAAGAACGAGCCCTCCTTGAAGCCTTTTGAAACATTATTTAGCTGCACGCGCTCTTCAGCCTCGTCTTCCAACGCAGCAGGACTCAGGCAAAGACGCAAAAAGTGACGCATTGCCCGACGAGGGGCCTGAATTTCCCCAGCGGCCAGACCCGCTGAGACGGTGAGACGGAGGTAAGCAGTCAGCATATGCTGCAGTGCACAGCAGCAGCAGCAGCAGCAGCAGCGAAGCCAAAATGAACAAAGCATTCCACATCATCACTTCCTCGTGATGCTGCACCATCCAGCAAGCCAGGAGCCCGGAAATCACGAACACTGCTATTCCTCGTTCTCGCAACGACAGCAGCAGCTGGAATAGCAGAAGCCGCCAGAACAGCAGCAGGACGAACCGTGATATTAATAAAAGCAGCAGCCATGGGGAAGCCCGCTGTATAGCTCTTCCTCGAAAGGGTAAAAAACTGACGGGGATAGCGAAGACGAAAAAAACAAAGATTTTGCAGAGCCAGCAAACCGCCGCCCCGGAAGTCGCGGCGGGGGTCTTCACTCTGAATCAAATTATTGCACAAAAAGGCAAAAATGCGATAAAAAACATGAAGAAGGGGCAACAGACGCAAGAATGCTGCAAAGACGAGAGATACATGAGGACCTAAGGGAAGGAGCAACAGGAGCAAGAGCGAGTAACAAGACAGGAAAAGTGAAAAAGGACTGCAGATGCAGAAAACATCAACACAACAATTTAAACGGCACAGAAAAACGAAGTGCAAACTAACAAAGCCGTGCTACTGCGAAAACACGGAATGCAGAAGAGGCAAAGCAGATGAGACTAAACCACAGCGACACATATGCACAGATTGCAAATAGCTACAGAGTAAAAAATCACCCAAACGAACAAAAGCGGGGCTTTCAAAGCAAACTCAAAGGGAAAACAGACAGAAACAGACGACGATGGAACAGCACAGATGGATGTTGCTGACGGGAAACGCAGATCTTGAATGAAAAAGGCAAGACCGGACAAAAAGTCCAGAGAACACAAAAGAGAGGCCCAAATGCTGTCAAACAAACTGGCCCTTCTACCTGAAATCCAACTTCTTTCCACCTCGAATCTTCTTCCTTCGCAGGTTCTAATGTGGCCTCAGGGAAACAAAGCAAGAAAAATCGCCTCAGAAGCTGTGCAGACACCCACAGGAGGCAGCGAAAGCAAAGCCACCGACTCAACACAGTATAAGAAAACCAAATGAATTGACATTCGCCATTTAAATCAGGAATCATCTCCCACGTCAACGGCAACAGTAAGAGCACGGGAAGGCAGGGCACATAGACAAGGGCCGTTTCATGGACTGAGAAGAGCCAAAAAAACAAAAAGGAATCCGCAAACACTGGGGAAGATACGACAAAAAGCAAAAACAAAAGAACCAGCAGGTCCTACTGCTTTCTTGTTGACACTCTGTTGCTTACTTGTTCATGGTCGGCATTGTCCTTATCGTAAGGAGTCGCCGCCAAGCGCCTCAGGACCTGCAGGACCAGCTTCTCATCCAGCGTCATCTCGCCATCAAATATATTACTTAAAAACGCAAAGAGACGCATGCAAGATGAGCTGCTTCCCACAATTCCACCCGAGGGCGGGGGGGCCCTCTCGCGGGCCCCCCGATGATGCAGCCCTGTATTTCTCATCAAGGGCGCAGCGGAAAGCACACGAAGGGGCTGTCCACTTGACAAGCAATTCTGAATCCTTGAGGCTGGTTGTGCCTCCAGTGAGCTCGTTGATCAGTGCTCTGCTGCTGCTGCAGTTGCGGCTGCTGCGGGGGTTGCTGCAGGCGCAAATCTAAAACCGGTAGAGAGCGCCCCATGCGGAATCCGCGAGGCCTCTTCTGCCCTACTGAACAGAAGCCCGGGGCCCATGCAGTCTTTTCCAGCCCCCCACAACAAGGAAAATGATGCGAATAAAGCTAAGGAAAGAAACAGACAACGAGAAGGAGCCAACGCGGGCGACAGGCGCAGGGCCTTGGGGGCTTTGGGGGGCCTAGGGAGTGGAGAAGGAAGTGGGAAAGACTGTGATGTCTCGCCCACAGGTCTGAGATGAACTATAAATGCATACCAAATACAAAGAAAAGGCGGAAAGCAACGCGGAAAACACAAAGCGGCAATCCCGCAACACGTGCAGGTTTGATTCTACAGGATATTAGAGTGGCACTTCCTCTCGTGAAGCACGGAGTATTGTTTGCATTGAACTCCTCTTACTCTCCATTTAAGTACTTAAAAATCTACAAGAAAAACTAAAACAATCTACCCTGGGATGATGAGCATCCTGGGAGGATTTGGGGCTGTGAGTAACACCCTGAAGGGCCGATCGCGGTGGTGTGCCTCAGCTCGGAAATTGAGGCCTCCAAATGGTCTTGATCCTGTAAGCCAAATCGTGCTGTTTATATGCAGCAATATTTGTTTATCTGATCATTTTTGAGTCTTGGTTTGACTACGGAACCTCCTTTTTGAATGAAGCACGTCTTAGACGTACAGGGAGGGGGGCAACGACGGCGCACGGAGGCTACATGATCAGCTCGAGGATGTCTAGATTTTCTCTACGATTCATCCTGCTTGCATGCAAATATACACAAGTTTTCGTCCCCTCAAAGGTAGACTAAGCGCGTGGGAGATGGCGCATTTTGCATAGCCCACAGGATAAGGCCTCGCCTGGCGCCTGCGTTGTATTTCCAGAGCTGTATTGCTAGTCATTCTGCGTACTCATATTGCCTCTGTGGCCAACAGAAAGGGATTTGGCAATGTGGAATTGGGTCAAATGGAGAACTCCAGTAGTTGGGGCCGGGGTTTTAAGTGTAAAGAATAAGTGAAGGGTGTATACTGTGGCATTCTCCATGAGGCGAGCGCGGAGAACTCAGAAACTGTGCACTGCCTCTGTAATAAGCGCGCCGAATGGGGAACGGAAGCTTCACAGTAGTGGACCCCTGAATCAAAACGCTAGTTGGTTCAGCTGCATGAGAAAATCAGGGAGGGCTCAGTTTGACATTCTTTACGGTGCTTCAAGAGGTGGCTGCGTCCTTAATTCCAGCTTTAGTGGGACCTCCTACAAGTTTCACTGTGTGGTAAAGGCGTTAAGTGAGCAGCCCCATGCAGGATTTGAGCACCTGCCGCAGTATAGCGGGAGAACAGAAAGTGCCCAGTGAAGGGTCTGATGCATAATCAAGTTTCCTATCTCGAAGATAGAGGGGTCCTGGCCGAAATGAAAGAGTAAAATATGAAGGACAGCATTCCACCTTAGTGTTAGCTGCCGGCCCAGCAGGATTTTGAGGCTTTCTGCCTTGTAGCTGTCGGCAGCGAGCGATGAACTATTTGCAGGGTTACGCTATTCCTGCCTCAGGACACGCGAATGCATGCGCGAGCCTCATGCACATAAATCAAACAATATCGGCCTTCTAAGTTCCTTAAATATGAGTCGCACGGCCGAATAGCGATCCCACTTGAGCACCTAAGCTCGCTGTGGTGGCAGCGCGCTATCCAGCACCAGTCAACCTCTCGCCTGCTCAACGCAATTATTGATCCGGACACTGATTACTTGAGTCGCATATGCATACCCTAGGCCCGGCTCGTAGGCAGCTTCCGCAGTGACTGCTTACAAAAGAACCTTAATTTCCGGAATGACTGGTTCCACACACACACGCACACACACACACACACAGTCACCCATTTGCAGCTGGCTTTATCCCGCCTCCGATCGCCTTACAAATCCAAGCCGAATAATGTGGCTGGGCATTTACAGGACCTTTACACTTTTAATGGGCATTTGCGATAATGGATTGCCCCACTTTGCCTCAAAGGGAAACCATCACGTGGCTTCCGCTCCTATTACTGCTAGGAGCCAGACGCCGTGCATCCTGCAGTAAGCCTCAATCTCGAGCAATCTCGAGGTTGACTGCTGCTGTTTTCTTCTGCTAAAAGAAGATATATTTTGTCACAATTCAAAGGAGGACTTCGGGTGACCATAGCATTTTAACATAGTGCATGCAGAATCATACATATGCATAATTAAGACGCTCAAGCGCCCCCCTACACTACTGTTTTGGCCAAGTAAGCATGCCTATCATCCATACTTCGATAGCTACTGTGGACCCTTGACCGGGGAGCTGCTGGTGAGGGTGTTTCTTGCTACTGAATTCAATGTCCTGTAAACTCGACCCTTCACAGTTTACCATCACTTATTTTACACTCTTTACACAGCCGTCAACTCCTGGAACACCAACTTATATCCTCTTGAGCTACATTCACTCTCCCAACGACATATTTTTACACCTTTGTTAAAGCTGAGAAACTGCATTCAGCTGGACTCCAGGGAAACTGAACTCCGAAGAGCACAGTCGCCTACGTGTTGTGGCGAGGAGTAACATCTCTCGCCACATCAAGCAGAAACAATCATTTCAAGGATCTCCGAAAACGGAGGATTTTTGTTGCTCTCCACTTCACGTGAACGCATCTGTCTGGGATCTGGAGGAAGCTGGGTTACTTTTGCTATATCCGAGGAGCCTATCGGAACTGTGGAGAGGCCACTTTCAGCCTAGCACCGCATGATACAGAAAAAAGAATGAGGCTTTTAGAACAAACAACAAGGAAAGACAGACTCGCAGCCAATGTCTGGCCAAGAACAACTGAGGATTTGAGAAAACTAAAGTCAGAAGTTAGCCTTGAGCTGGAGACGGAAGAACCAAAACCACTAAAATTTGAAGTGAAGAGCAAAAAGAGGAAAATCGCAGGTCTGTTGCTAGATAATAGAAATTCAAGCCCCACGGGAATTCGATGAAGTGCGAATTCCCTAGATAGGGGACTCTAGAGAACACTATTCTTGGTGAGGGGCATGCACGAACGCAGAGCTCATCTCGGCGAGTAAGAGAGACTCCTGAGCCTTTAGTAATGAAATTAAAGACTCAAATATATAAACATAACCATCAGGTGGGTAAATGAAGCCCTTAAGATTCACCAGTCCTCTCCTTCAGACCACAGGAACAACTTGGGGAGATAGAGGAGCCTTGAATCCCGAAGTTCTATCGCCGACATATAGAGCTATTACACGATAAAATTTCTGACTACAACTGTGGTGAGAAGGCGGAATTTCAAGAAAAACAATTAAGCGTAACGCACGGCAGGACACTTCATCCGGCATAGGCCTGAATCCTGTCAACCGGCGGTGCCTGCTAGAGACCGCAAGGCAGCCGTGGGGGAGTACGGGCTCTACTGGGGAAACCAACGTTTTAAATCCATAAAGATAATCATTTAACATTTTTGTAAAGCGAGCAGTTTTATCGGAGGCAACGAATATAAAGGCTACGGCCTGCGGCTGCTCTATGGCTAGGAGGGGGCTGGGGCCACCTGCTTCGGCTGTTCGTGCCATCATCTGCAGCGCCGCACACACTAATATTTTATGTTTGTTTAGATGCGCTTTAATTTCGTTTTAATACTTACTTATAAGTCACTCATTGTTTGTGACGGACCCTACCGTCTGTGACCGTGTCCTTCTAGTTGTCTGGACGCGCCGTGCACGGTCTCTGCCCCTGCCTCTCATGGTTTCTTCTATGTATTTGCCACCCTGGAATCAAAACTGGGTTTAATATATGAGGAAAAAGAAGACGTTGTTTCGAACCAGCGTTGCCCGTTTTTCTGTGCAGCAGCAGCACTAGGAGAAGTCCCTCCATAGATACTTTATCTCCTTGCTGTTGCTGGCGTTACCGCTGCTGCCGTTGCTGCCTCGCTCGGACCGTCCACAGGAGTCCTAATTGACCCCCTGTTTGTGCAGAGCTGCTGGCCTTTAAGGGCCCCCGAGGGGCTTATTGGTCTGCAGGACACGGGGAGTCCTGAGCTGCTGCTGCTCCCCACTTGGCTCTGCTGCTGCTGCTGCAGCGTCGGCAGCGCTGCAGGTCCCTACTAAAGAGGCTATCCCTAGGCTACGCAGTTTCGCAGCCCGTCGTTTCTGGGGAGTCCCAATCAGCAGCAGCAGCAGCAGCAGCAGGAAGGCCAGCACCAGTTTGGGCGCCAGCTCCGGCGCAGCAAGCAGGCGCATCACATATAGCAGCAGCAGCAGGAGCAGCTGCCGCTATGTCTTGCAGCTACAACGCCTCATGGGCCCAAATAGGGCAAGTCACCTCTTTTTTTCTTGTCTTTTTTCTGCTGGGCTCCCGCTTTTTCCCCAATGTTGCCGAAACAGCAGCAGCAGCAGCTGCTGCTGCTGCTAGCGATACAGAAGAGTATCCGGACTATTGTTTGAAGGAATGGACAGTGCGGGAGAAGCGAGTGCTGCCTCCTCTCAGCTCAGAGGCTCAAGCGCTTAATTTGCGGCTGCAGCAGGTGGGCCTATCCCCGTGCTGCTGCCACTTTTCAGCGTGCCTATTCTCTATAGAGCCTTACTATTCCTGCTGCTGCCACTGCTGCTGCTGCTGCGCTGCAGGTACATGCTCTCGTGCGGCACGGCGCTAGGGCTCCCTACGACAGACACTGCTGGCGTTGGGCTGATGCTGCTGACTCGGACTTGCACACAGGCAGCAGCAGAGACAGCAGCAGCAGAGACGGCAGCAGCACCGATGGCAGCAGCTTCAATAGCAGCAGCAGCAGCAGCAGCACAACCCACCGCCACGTGGGCCTGGCCCCAGAGCAAGACGCCCTAAAAAGCGATGCAGAGAGGTGCCCCCCGGTGGGTCACCACAGACAAGGGGACTGCGCAGCAGCAGCAGCAGCAGCTGATGCTGCTGCAGCAGCGTGGGAGGTGCATTCGGACGCAAGTGGCACAGCTGCTGCTGCTGCTGCAAGGGAAGCCCCACATTCCAGCAGAGACTCCGCCACTCGCGATCTGCGCGCTGAAGGCAGCAGCAGCAGCGGCAGCAGCAGCAGCGGCAACAGCAGCAGCAGCGAAGCCTCTTCCCCTGCAGACGCTGCTAGAGACGCCGCTGCTGTAGCTGGAGCAGCAGCAGCAGCAGAAGCACCTGCAGCGTCGACAGCAGCACCACCAGAAGAGCTCGGACCTCCTTGGGAGTGCGCCATTCAAGAAGAGCTGGGCATGAATGACTCAAGTAGGCTGCTGCTGCTGCTATGTGCACTGCTGCTGGCTGTGGCATTGCTGCTGCTGTTGCCGTTGCTGCTGCTACTGCTGCTGTAATTTCTCTCCCTTTCCGCTTGTTCGCTGCGGGTCTTGTTGGATTCCCTGCTGCGCTGCCGGTGCATTGGCTTTTTCCTCAGCCGCTGCTGCTGCATGCTGCTGCTGCTGCTGCTGCTGCAGGGTCGGACCAGCTGTCTACGCCGCTGCTGCTGAAGAAGTACGTGGCCAGCGTGACGGAGAAGGGGCTCTTCAGGGGCAGCTGCGTCCCCTCGAGTCTGTTAGACGAGGGCCAGACGCAGCTGAAGCTGGTGGGTTCGATTCTGAGTCAGGCGTACGTGGTGCCTGCGGCTGCAGCGCACCCCAAGCAGCAGCAGCAGCGGCTGCTGCAGCAGCAGCAGCAGCCGCCGCAGCAGCAGCAGCTGGTGCACCCTTTGTTTCACGCACAGGAGCTGTGCGCTGCTCCCGGGGACCGCGTGCGGGTGCGCTCCACTGACATTTCCCGCACGCTGGCCAGCGGGGCCTTTTTGCTGCAGTCCTTCTTCAGCTGCTGCGGGACTTCGCCGCAGCGGGTGGAGGTCGAGACCCACGAGGTGACCTCGGACCCGCTGCTGTCGGGGTACGCTTCGCCTGTGGTGGCTCGGCTGCGGCGGCAGGCGGAGGCCAGCAGCGAGTTTGCTGCTCTTGCTGCGCAGCAGCAGCAGGCCAAGCAGCAGCTCATGGAGGCTTTGCGGCTCTCTGCAGACGAGCTGGAGGCTCTCTGGCCTGAAGTCATTGTGGACTGTGCCCTCACCTACGTCTGCAGCGGCCGCAAGAAACTGCTGCCGCCGCTGCTGCAGCAGCAAGACGGAGCCCTGCTGCAACAGCTGCTGCGCTTCAACGACCAGATCACCAGCTTCTGGACCAGCTGGGCAGACGCTGCTGCTGCCTACGCTGCAGCAGAGCCCCTCTTCCACGAGCTCTCCACCAAAATTCTCGCTCCGATCCGCCGGCAGCAGCAGCAGCAGCAGCAGCCGACCCTGTCTCTCTACATGACTCACGACGTCACCCTCATTGCAGTCTTGGCTGCTTTGAAGGTCTACGGCGGCATCTGGCCCCCGTATGCATCTGTCGTAGTCTTCGAGGTCTACGAATACCTGCCGGAGCAGCAGCAGCAGCAGACGCAGCAGAGTAGCGGCGCCGCGAAGAGCGCTGCTTCGTACGTCTTCCGGCTGGCTTACAACGGGTGAGTTCTTTTTCAGGAGCTTAGATGCTTCTGTCTGGCTGCATAAACTGCAGGCAGTCTCAGCATTAGCAGCAGCTCAAGCAAGAGCCCCTGCGCTAGGGGCGGCGCGAGCTGCAGCTGCAGGGGCAGCAGCACTGAGCAGCAACCAGCGCGCTAGCAGCAGCAGCAGCAGGCGAAGCAGCAGCGGCCGGACTGCTGAGCCTGTGTTGACTTCTTTGGCTGTCTGTGTCTTTTCAGGAAAGTGCTGACGGGCAAAATGCCAGGCTGCGTCGGAAAGGCGCTTGTTGCTCCTGACCTCTGCAGCCTCGAAGTGCTGCTTCGCCGCATGCAGACCCGGCCCCCCATGCCCCCAATGGAAGACGAGCAGCAGCAGCGTCAGGTGCAGCAGCAGCAGGAGCAGCAGGGGCCGCGGCCGCAAAAGCAGCAGCAGGAGGCACCGCAGCAGCAGCAGGGGCAGCGGCAGCCGAAAGAGCAGCAGGAGCCGCCGCAGCAGCAGTTAAACCAGCAGCAGTTGCAGCAGCAGAAAGAGCAGCAGGAGAGAGAGCAGCAACTGCGACTGCAGGAGGAGCAGCAGCTGAAGCGGCAGGAAGAAATGTAGCAGGTCGTTTTATAAGCGCTTCGTAGTTTTTGAGTTGTGTTTAAAAGTCTGCATTTTGTTTTGTGGGGAGGCAGGAGAGGCGCTGGGATCGGGATTGCCTCTCCTCCGCCTCCTCCTTTTGCTTCCTTTTGCCTTATTGTCTCCAGTTGGGCAAACAGCTCAGAGGCCTCGTGCCATTAAGGCCCTTTGGCTGCTTCCGCAGCGCAGCGGAATTGCACTGAGAGTCTATGGCGCCCCAGGAGACTGAGACCCAGAGGGAGAAGAGCCCGTAGCAGAGAAAGAGGGAGGGTCTAGACACAATAGGAAAGTTGCTGCAGCAGCTGCCTGCTGCGCTGCAGCAGCGCAGCAGGCAAGTAGTGCAGAGGGTGCGGCCACAGACTGAGACAAGAGGGCAGATGTGCCTGAAGAGAGGCCCGGGGAGGCGCCAATGGCCCGGCGGATCAGCAGGCAGCAGCAAGAAGGCTTTGCTGCGAACAAGGAAAATTCAAAAAGAAAAATGCATTTTCTGTGACAAACTGGCAGTTGCTTTGGCCTTCGAGCCGCGCTGATAGCCTTGCTCTGCTGCTGGCTGCGCGCCCGCAGCCACCTCGGAAGTAGAGGCAGCAAAGGCTGCAGTCTGGTTGGCAGAACTGCAGCAGCTGGCCCTATTTCCCGGCGGCAGCAAAAGCGGCGGCACCTGCAGCAGTAGAGGCGCGCTGAAGGTGCTGTGATGGGGCAGCCCTAGCTTGGTGCTGCGTTGCTCTGCTGCACGGGCACATCTATGAGCAGCAGAAAATTAGCTCCCGCTGCTCCCGAATTTGCCCTTGCGTCGCCCGCTGCAGCAGCAGCTGCGTCAGCAGCAGCAGCAGGAGACCCAGTTTCTTCGTCGAGCTCTATGTCTGCCAGGAGTTCTGTTGCAAAGGTCGGACTGAAGCTGTCGAGGGCCCCCTTGCTCGCCACCTCTCCTTCCTCCTGTCTCAGGCAGCTGCGCTGCGAAGCAGCTTGCTGAGAGGGGATCTGCAGCTGGTGCATCTCACGGGGAGAAGGCGGCAGGGGGGAGTAGAAGCCTTCGATTTGCTGCAGCGGGTGCGGCTGCAGCTGCAGCTGCTGTCCGTGCACGTGGTGCAGCAGGTCTTGGTCATAGAGGGGCAGCGGGCAGTTCACTAGGGAAACAGCAAACGAAGGCACAGCCTCTCCATAGCCCAATATCCCCTGCTGCTGCGTGGCGTCGGGGGTCCTCCGGCTGCTGTCGTAGGGGCAGCTGCCCGCGGCCGGAGAGGCTGCTGCTTCCCGTGGCTCTGCAGCGACAGCAGAGCACTAGGACAGGTACAAACTAGACCCAACTAGCCAAACTGGGGAATGTGCTACAATACACTAAACACTTCAAACTCGGCCGCTTTCTTCACTTTCTAGGCTTGGGCTACGAGCATGCAATGCTTCAAGCCCTCAGCGTGAGTGGGGAACTGAGAAGCCTCCTGCCCGTGCACGGATAGTCGTGCACGGTGAAAAGCTTCGGCCGAGGCATCTTTAGCTTTGTTTCATTGGTTCGACCGTTGGTGAGTCTGAAGAGGCCGTTGCTGCAACGCTGGCGCCTTTGTGCAGCCATCTACGCCTCCTAGTTACCGGAGCAATAATGCTTCATACAATTATGTTTTACCTATAAATCGTAAGGGGCTCTACACAGTACTTCTTTGTAGGCTCTGCTGGGCCTTGTGTACAAAAGAAAAGCCTTAAGCCTAAGTCAGGGGAGTGCTACGCAGCAGCAGCTCTCCGCGGGCGCCGCGTATTGAGCAACAGATACGAGCCTCTCCCCCTCTGGCTGCTACTAGAATTTCTTAAAATAAGCTACGGTATCTGTCTCTCCGCCACCTGCTGTAGTTTAAAACCAAAGCTGCGTCGGCCCTTGCCTCCTGCATGGGCGTATTGTCTATTACCTGCTGCGTGCGACAGCTATGGGAGGGAGTGTTGCGTATTACCTGCTGCACGTGACAGCTGGGGGGAGGTCGTGTCTACTGCAGCATCAACAGCTGCCTCCGCTCCTGGCTGCTGATCTCCAACAGCAGTAGCTGGAGGCCCGGCAGAGCGCCGTTTGCAGCAACAGCGGCGCAGCCGCCGGGGCACGCGCTGTAGGGGCCCCATTGCCGAATGTGTGGGTGTGCACAGACTTTAAAGCTTTTGTGGCACGCACT
Source organism: Eimeria necatrix (assembly GCF_000499385.1). Classification (NCBI taxonomy): domain Eukaryota; phylum Apicomplexa; class Conoidasida; order Eucoccidiorida; family Eimeriidae; genus Eimeria; species Eimeria necatrix. Next base: position 65,857 of record NW_013651859.1, on the reverse strand, counting down.
GTCACCTTCTTTGCTGCAGGTAGCAGGTACAGGCGGCAGACACGTAATGTGTTGCTTCCTAAGCAAGAGGCCTGGAGCAGAGCTGTATCTGCTGATCTGCTCTCTCCTACTTGGGCTCAGGGAAGTCCCAAGTACGTAAATTGTAGTTCTTCAAGAGCTGAATTTGATTGTTGCTAAGTAGACAGACACGGGAACAATTGTTGGAAACAGCGAAAATGAGACCCTCAGGGACTGGCTGTCCACTACAGCCCCAAACTGCACAGCACCACCACCACTCGTCTGGGGCTGGTCGTTGTGTTACAGAACAAACCGAGAAATAAAACGGCAGCAAAAATCCCTAAATGCATTAATTTTTTGTCAAAGCGCCACGCTGCAAGGACGCCTGAGGCTCCGGGGGGCCACCGCAGCCTGGACAGGGCAGCACCACGTCTGCTGCCTCTTGGCCTGTTGCTAGAGCCAGCCACGGATCCTACTAGTTTCCTTTTTACTTTGTTAATAGTGCAACAAGGTTCTCAGTTATGAAGTGTTTCTGCGTCTCGAGCTGTTAACCCAGGTACAGCTCGCGCAGTTGCTGCTACAATTTATGCCGCTGTTGCCGTTCGTGATATTGCCGCTGCTGCTGCCACTGCTGTTGTTGGAGTCCCCTCGCAAGGCTTCCCATGGGGACCTTATGATTTGTTCGGAGGCTTGCTAATAGCAGACCACTGCTGCTGCTGCTGCTTGCAAGACACAGCTTCTAAATTGAAACGAGAGTGCACGGCAGCAGGCGAGGCAGCAGCGGCAGCTGTGTCTGCTGCTGCCGCTGCTGCCGCTGCTGCTGACAAAATGAAGCCCTCCAGTAGAGCCCTGTGGGAGAGTGGGACGGAATCACCCCTATCTGAAGAAGGCACAAGCGGCTTCGGCAATCCGGCTCTCAGAAGCAGCGGAGGGGGCCTAGCCTGCAACAAGGGAAATGCCCGCAGCAGCAGCAGCAGTAGCAGAAGGAACAGCCAGGGCAGCAGCAGGAGGAACAGCCACAGCAGCAAGGAAGATGGCAATTTAGACCGCCGGTTGTTTGAGAGGCAGCCGAGGGTCCTTCTGTCCTCAGGGCTGGAGGAAGAAGAGCGCACAGCAAGTGTAGATGCAGCAGCTGCAACTGAAGCAGCAGCAGCAACAGCAGCAGCAGCAGATGCAGACCAGATTTCCGAGTTCTTCCCTTCTTTCCCCCCAGATATGTGTCTCCCTTCCCCCGCTGCTCGGGCGCCCCTCGAAGGCCCTTCTTTAGAGACGGCTGCTTCGAGTGTACGTACACTGGAGAGGTCTGCTGCAGCACAAGAAGGCAGCACAACAGCAGCAGAAGTGGAGGCCTTCGCAACGGCGGCCTGGGGATGCAAGCTGAAGGCCACAGCTTCCCACGTTGCTGGAGCTGGCCTCACTCGCAGAGGCAGCAGCAGCAACAGCGACCTGCTGCAGCAGCAGCAGCTCCTCCTTTCTGAACAGCAGCAGCAACAAGAAGAGCTGGACTCGAGCAACAGCCAGCCGGACTCGGAGTTTACGCAGCTGCATGATGTCTACGCCCTGCAAATTCAGCTTCGCCAGCAGCAGCAGCTGCTGCAGCAGGAGCAGCAGCAGCGGGATCAGGAACTGAGTGCGCTGCGTTCGGAGAAAGAGGAGCTCCTCAGGTGCATGCAGCAGTGCGAAAGCAACTTTGCGGCAAAACAGCAACAGCAGCAACAGCAGCTGCTGCAGCTGCAGCAACAGCTTGCCGATGCGGAGCGGCAGCTTGCAGAGGCTCAACAGCAGCAGCAGCAGAAGCTCCACGCCCAGTCAGTGCTGCAGGATGCTGTAAACAAGGCGGAATCTGCACAGGCCCAGCTACAGCAGCAACTGCAGCAGCAAAGTAAGCAGCAGCAGCTCCTCGAGGAAGAGGAAGAGAAGCGGAGGCAGCAGCAAACGGAAATGCAGCAGAAACATGAGAAGCAGCATGCAGAGCTGTTGCAGCAGCTGGATACACTTAAGAAACATGCTGCAGCCCAACAGCAGCAAGCAGAACAAATGCAGGCAGAGCTGCAGCAGCAGTTGACCTTAAAGCAACGTCAGGTTGAAGAGCAGGAGCAGCATTTGGAGGAGCTGCAACGGCAGCTGCAGCAGCAGCAGCAGCAGATAGAGCAGCAGCATCAGCTAGTTGAGGCTCAAAATTCCCTCATAGAAGATCAGCGGGAGCAAATAAGCGCACAGCAGCAGCAGTTAGATGAGCTGCAACAGTTGATAGAGACGCAAGATAGCTACGCTGCTCAGGTTCGCGATCTGAAGCAGCAGCTCGAGCGCGAGCGGCAGCAGCAACAGCAGCAGCAGCAACAGCAGCAGCAGCAACAGCAGCAGTCCCATGCGAGCCGTATGGAAGCCGAGCTGCGCGCCCGTCTTCTACAGCAGAAGGAGCGCCTGCTGGATCAAGAGCAGCAGCAGCAGCTGCTGCTGCAGCAGTCTCTCCTCGCCAAAGAGCGTGAGCTACAGAAGAGAGAGGAAGAGCTGAACAAGCAGCAGCAAAGCCAACAGAGCGCGCAGCTGCAGCAGCAGCTTGAAAGAGCTTCCAGTGACGAAAAGGACATAGCGGAACTGGTAGACGATGAGGGGCTTTATCAGAGGGAGGCTTCGCTGCAGGAACGAGAGAAAAGCGCGCAGCAGCTGCTGCAGGAACAGCAACTGCAACAGCAGAAACTTGAGCAGCAGCGACTAGAACAGCAGCAGAAGGAGCAGCAGTTGCGGCAGCAACAGGAGGACCTGCAGTTACACCAGGAAAAGCTTAATAAACAGCGGGATCAGCTGCGGAAGCAGCAGGAAGAGCAGCAAAAGAAGGAAGAGCACCTACAGGCCGCGCAGCAGCAGCTGCAGCACCAGCACCAGCAGCACGAAAAGGACATACTGGCATTAGAGCGGAGGCTTGAGAGTCTACTGCAGGAACAACAGGAGCATGAAGATGTGCAGCAACAACGGAAGCAGCTGAAACAAGATCAGCAGCTGCTGCAGCAACAGCAAGAGCAGCTGCAACAACTCGATGCAGAACTCACGGAACAGCAGGAGCTACTGTCGAAAGAACGCACGCAACTGCAGGCCGTTGCAGAGCAGCAGCAGGCGCACTTCCGGATGCTGCAGCAACAGCTGCAGCAGCAGCAGGAGCAGCAAGCGCTGTTGCAAGAGCAGCAACAGCTGCAGCAGGAACAGCAGCAAGTGCTAATGCAGCGAGAGCGCAAATTGTTACTTCACAGAGAGCTAAGGATGGCTGCGAGGTTGCAGCAGAAGCACCGAACAGACAGACGTGGCAGCAGCCATAGCAGCTGCAGCAGCCGCAGTAGCCGTAGCAGTAGCAGAGACACAGCAAAGGGGAGTGCGTTTCTTGAATCGCCTGAGCCCCTTCAACAGAGGCTTCAAAATTACCAAGTGCAGCAACAGCAACTTGTGCAGCAGATGCAGCAGCAGCAACAGCTTCTGGAACAGCAGGAAGACGTACTCCAGCATCAGCAGCAGCAGCTGCTAGAGCTCCGAAGCGAGAAGGCAAGGCTGCAAGAGGAGCTGCAAAACCGGGCAGACAGCCAAACAGGTACAAGGGAGCGTTACTGTTGCTGCACTGTCTTATTTGTTGCTGATGCAGCAAAATTTCTGCAGCCTCAGATGTGCGTGCTTCATCGTTGCTGTTGCCGCACTGTCTTATTTGTTGCTGATGCAGCAACGCTTCTGCAGCCACAGATATGCGTGTTTCGTCGCAGGCCTGGCGCAGCACCAGCAGCCTGAGGCCCGCAGCACTGAGCAGGAGTTGCTGCAGCAAGTGTCGGCCATGCAGCGGGAGTTGGACAACCTTGAGAAGATCCAGCGCAGTTACGAAGCGGAAAACGTGCAGCTGACTCAGGCAAGGGCCTCTACAGAGATGAGCACGCAGTACTGTAGCAGCCTCTCTGCGTGCAACAGCACCAATCGTAGCACCTCCCGCTGCTGCTGCAGCAGCTCGTCGCATAGGTCTTGTTTTTCCGTAAATCCTTTCGATTTCGATGTATGCTTCTGTGTACTGTTTGTTGTCTAATACAGCGGCTGAAAGAGCAGCAGGAGGAGCACCAACAGCAACAACATCGGGAACAACAGCAGCAGCAGCAAGTGCAGCAGCAACTGCAACGTCTTGAGTTCCTCCTTTCATCAAAGCAGGATGAGCTGCAGCAGCTGCAGCAGATCCATAGGCAGCAGCGGCTGAAGCTGGAGGCAGCAGAGCACGACAACGCATTGCTTCACGTGAGCATGACACTTTTTTTCCTCTCTAAAAGCTGCTTCTGTCCCTCGGCCGCCCCCCGAAAGTTGTGCCCTACCATTGGCACGTCGCTTCTGTTGTTGCTCTTCATTTCAGGAGGAGCTGGAGATGCGCTCCCGGCTCGCGTCGGCGGCCCTTGCAGAGGCAGAGCAGCAGCTGCGGCAGCAGCAACAACGAGGCGTGCATGAAGACGGTGCAGATCAGGACGCCCAGCAGCAGCAGCAAAATGCTGTTGCAGTGGCGAAGGAGCTGAAGGATTTGCACGAGCTGGTCATTTGTGCTGTGAGGGCCTTAGTCGGACACATGAAAAGCGATTCTAGACAGTTCTAGTCACACTTGATTCTTCCTGACACCAGGAGCTGCTGCAGATTTAAGCATTCTTGCTTGCACGGTGGGTGCACCCTTTGTCTGCCTCTTTTCTCGGTTTGTGTGGCAGGAAGCAAAGGCTGCGGGGGAGCGCATTCAGCTGGAAGAGGAGCTCAAGCGGCAGCGGGATCATTTTGAAAAGCTAATTGCTGCCAAAGACACAGAATTCCAGAAGTGTGAATAAAGCTTAGGGTTAAGGGTCTGTGGGGCTGCTTGCTGCTGTTCTCGTGAATTGTAAATATTAGCGCTCTTGTGCGTGTGAGCCTGCTGCTTCTGTTACTGCGTCTTTGTCTTTCTAGTAGAGGCTACTTCGTTTGCTGCTGCTCTTCAGGCTCCTGCGGTCTATGGGAAGGGCTCGCGGCGAAACTGAGTGCAACGAGGGAGATATGAGCACCACCAGCAGCAGTTCTTCTGTACTGCAGCGGCGTGACAGCCCTCTACAGACACGCGAAAGCCTACTTCCAGCAGCGGCTGAAACGACAGAAACGGCTGTTGAAGAGAAGGAGACAGAAGAGAAAAACGATAGGGAAGAACTACTGCAGAGGCTCAAGAAGCTAACCTGTGCCACAGCAGCAAAGGAGCGCCTGTTGCAGGTATGTGGCCGTAGGTGGTGTCATGCAGCTGCGCTTGTGCGTGTAACAAGTGCCAAGCAGCACCTGCTGCGCAGCAGCGGCTGCGTGGCTGCACGTTATAGGGCCGTGGGTGTGGTCCGTGTTGCTTCACAGAGTCGCATTAAGTCACTGGAGCAGCAAGTAGTTTCGCAGCGGGCCTACTACCAAGCGAGACTCAAGCCTGTGACCAGCAGCGCGCCTTCCGGAAAATGCATATCTGCAGCAACCAGAGGTAGCGGGAGCAACCCTGACAGCAGTCATACCTCTAGCAGCAGCAGCAGCAGCAGCAACAGCAGTAACACCAGCAGCGATAGGGCAGTGCTATCGGCTCGTGGTCCCTTGTTCCCGCTACTACATCACGAGAACTGCGCCTTGGGGACTCTTTTCGCCTTTTGGCAGCTGTGTGAGCTGACATATTCTGATTCCCTGTTGAATATACACCGGCAACAGATACAACAGAAGCAGGAGCAGCAGCAGGAGCAGCAGCTTAGAGCCCTCGTCTCTCTCGTCTTTCCTTCTGCTTTTCACGGTCTCCAAAGAGTGGGTTTTAAAGACTTCGAAGCAGCACTTCAGCGCGTAGGGTGTCACGCGCGTCGCTCGGACTCAATCAGCGCATGGCTGCTACTCTCCGGTGCACAGCAGCAGCAGCATCATCTGCAGCAGCAGGGGAGCGCACTGGTGGAGCAACAGAGAGAGGCCGCAGAGGCCGCAGCAGCTGGCGCCTTTATTGATGGATCCACTCTTCTGCTGAGAGCAAAGGTATCCTCTGCACACTTAAAACTCGCGAAAAGTCACGTGCGCAGCAGCACCAGCAGCGGCAGCAGCAACAACAATCAAACGAGTGGTACCTTAATGCATGCTTTTTGTGCGCCTGCAGCAAACCGACCCGACTTTTCTATTTTTTCACTATGCAACATTGCTCAAACGCCTGCAGCACCAGCAGGACAAGAAGAAACGCCTTAAGGAAACGGCACAGCTTCTGAAACAGCAGCTGCTGCAAGCGCAACAGCAGCTGAAGCAGCTACAGCAGCAAGCTCCTGCGAACCAGCAGCAGCAGACTCTTCTTCCACAAAGCCAACATGCGCTGCAGCACCAAGCGCAGCTGCAGCAGAGGCAGGCTGACTCCGCCGCCAGTGCTGCTGCAGTCGCTGCCCCACCACCCCTCCAGCAGCCTTGGCTGGAGGAGGCCATTGTGCCCACCAATGCTGTGAAGCTTTTAGAGCATCAGCAGCTGATAGCGCCTTCTGTGTGGTCACCGAGGCCTGAAATGTACATACAGCTGCTACAACAGGCTAATGCCGCGCTGCAACAGCAGCAGCAGCTTCTGCAAGAGAACTGCACACTAAGGCAGCAGCTTGCATCGTGCAGCACCAGCGTGGTAGCAGTGCCGAGGGGTGGCCACCAGCAAGATGTGCAGGAAGCGGTAAGCAGAGGGGCTGCAGCGCGACTACCACCATTAGGGCAGGTAATGACACCGCAAGTGTATTTGTGTTATTTTGTGCGCTGCGCTAGCGACTTAAGTTAGTCGAAAACACGACAGTAATCTCCTACTTTCGTCTTGGTTGTGGTCTGTGGTCGCTACTACTGCGTTGTTTTGTGCAGCAACAGCGAGTTGTGGCGCTACAGCAGCTGTTGGCCGATCTTCTGCAGCGCCTTAAACAGAAGCAGAAGGCTCAGCAGCTACAAGGAGTCACTGCAGCGCAGCCGCTGTAGTAGTACTCAACTGCTGTGGCTCTAAAGTGGAACTCCTACAGCAGCAGCTGCCGCAGCTGCAGAATTCAATTCCTGCAGTAGCAGCATGCCCGGGCACTGCTGCTCTTATTCCTTTTTTTATGCTTAGGGCGACTCAAGTATGAGCAAGGGTTCTACGTGGAGATGCAAAATAGTGTATCTTTGCCCCTGATCATGGGAAAGCTAGTAGTCCTAGCAACAGCAGCAGCGACTGCTGCTGTTACCAAAGGTAGCTATTATTAGTTACAACGTGGCTACATGGTGGCTGCTGCTCTGTGCTTGTTTACTGTGGTACGTATACTCGGGGTGTAAGACAGGTCGGGAGGCATCATTGTAAAAATGCGTGATGGGGTTCACGTTGGCAATGTAGAGAACACAAATATCTAAAACGTGTGGGGAGCACAGAGAAGCGGCTGTCTTTGGGCCGCCGAGGTGGTACGGCAGTTGCTGCTGCCGCTCCTTATCTTGACAGGAAACAAAAGACTAGAAGATTGTGGGAAATCCGAGATGGACACTCTCTTGTTTGTTGCCCTAGACTGAGCTCATGAGTCCGTACTGTCTATTGTAATTATGCTGTGCTGCTTAAGCCGTATCGAGTGCAACGGCCACAGCAGCACAGCAGCTACTTTAGCAACAAGTCAGCAGGATCTTTCATGTGCTTCGAAATGCGTTTGTTGCACTCCGCTGGAGTTGGAGGGCTTAAGCCCGCTAGGCGCATGTCACTTTGCAGCATCTCATACACCAAGGCCTGAGGCACAGCGCCACAGCAACAGCGAAGGAAGCAACGACCGATCATTTAGAGAAGAAAATAAACTCGGTGGCCAGGGAAACAACAAAATAAATGTTCCGTTGCCGGAGCTGCAATTTAGGCTGCTGCTTCCGCCGCGGCTTCCTGTCCCACTGCTTTGCGTGCTGCCGCTGATTGGGCGCTTACTGAGAAAGTTGTGTCGGGCTGCCACTTTAGTTCTTTACGAATTCTTGATGCGTCTCCTTTCAAAGCATTAACTTCTGTGGGACGAAAATGTGCAGAGGCCACACGCACGAGTATTCGGCCCCCGCAGGTGCCTACCTCCTCTAGGCCTTTACCCTTCCACCTACAGGGACGAAGACAGACAGAAGCAATTTCACAGACCTATTGTTCATGAAAAGCTAGAAAACTGACAAGCACAAGCAACTGAGAAGCTCAGCTGTGCTGAAGAGAGAGCTGAAGTGCTTTGTGCAGGCAAGGCATGGCATTATCAGCAGGCTCACTCAATGGGAAGATCCGCAATAGCAAAGGCCAGTTGGCAGAATTCGCGGACTGAATGCTGCTTTCCTGCGCAAAGTACATGGCAGCACTAGCAAACGCCCGCGATGCCCAAGCAGTTCAACTCCCCACTAAAAGTAGGCTTTTCAGAAATTTTCTTTCATTTGCTAATAAGTCGAATGGAGAGCTACTTGCCTGTAGCAACGACGTAATCTTTCGGGGTCGGTTGCTGCAACATCAGCCACATGCTCTTTACGTAGTCGCGCGAATGACCCCAGTCTCTCCGAGCTTCTAAGTTACCCAGTTCAAGACAGTCTATCTCTCCCTGCACGCAAGACGCAAAATGCGGAGAACAGAAATGTGTGCGGACACGATATTGCAAGTAAGAGACCTACGCGCACTGAAAGCTGGCGAAATGCATCGAACAAAATAAGCTCTTATGACTGTTTTTCACGTATTGGGGTTCCCCAATGCGTGAAAAAAGAGTTTTAAGGGAGAGTGGCTTTTACGGCAAGGACAACCTCTCTAGCTCCTTCCCGGGGCGCAGCCGTCTTATATCGCAGAGAGCTTACTTTCAAGATGCTAGCTATGCCCATTGTGATCTTCCTTGAAACAAAAGTTGTTCCTCTTCGAGGACTCTCGTGGTTAAAAAGAATGCCACTAACACAGAACATTCCGTACGCCGACCGGTAGGTTTGCACAGTGAAGTGCCCGTAGAGCTTAGAAACACCTGTGGAGAACAACGAGGAAAGATGCCCACACTGGCTTTGTGGACGGTGAATTTTGCTATACACACAGCTTGTAGAGCAAAGGGCGGGCTTGTGACCTCCCCGTTCTTAAGAACATCGGCATACCGTAAGGCGAACAAGGCTTGAATGGGGTATCTTCGTTCTGTAGGTCCCAGTCACTTGACCCAAACATTTCGGAAGATGACGCCTGAAACCTGTGCCACATACATGCGCGCAATACTGCAACTAACGCGCCTGTCACTCCTAGATCGTCAGTTACAGACGCTTGTGGCTTGAAAAGAGCCCTGTAGCGAATGGGAATTAGATGCTCAGATTTGTACAGGCATACAAGAGGGGCCAGTAGCCACTGCTTCTGCAGAATTCGGACACCGCACGTTGCTTCTTCGGGAGTGTGTATCGAGACAAACACTAAGCTCGCTGAGAGTAAGTTTACGCTCACACTCGCGTCCTTTGTGCGAGGCCAGCAGCCCGAATGGCGTCCAGCAAGCGCAGAACACCAACTGCCGTAGCGTCGGTGGTGTGTATAGGCATTTCAAATGAGACCTTCACGTGGCTCTGCATAACACGCAGCGTAGATCCATCTGCATCTCTTTAGCAACGCTGCATCTTAAGACAAAAATGACATTACAAGCTGGAGTAGTAGAACGGAGCCCCTGCAAACGACAAACCTGAGCAGCTAGATTGTACACCTCGTGAGGACGAACACGAGAGATAATGTCAAACAGGGATGACGAATCCACCATGTCGCCAAAGTGCAGGTGAATTCCTGAGGAAATGGATCGCTCATATATGGGCAGGTGAATAAGTAGGCAAAAGACTGAGTGAAGCTGGAAGCTCATGTAGAGGGCCGCCTCTACGGAAGGCAAACTCTTGAGCAGCGATTGCGGCGAAGGGATGAATCGTACTCTGTGTTACTGGGAGTAGCCTCTCAGTGTTCACAGTACTGCTGCGACGAATGATGCCGTGGACTTCATATCCCTTCTGCAGCAGCAGCTCGCTGAGGTAGCTGCAAGACAACCACCAGCAATCGCAAAGGAATGAGTCACAGATTCAGTGGTCCCCCAGAAGCAGTCCACGCACAGGATGTGGTGCAGCCCGCGAAAAGGTTTAGTATTAGCACGGTGTTGGAATTCACAGTGATCTGCCTGCAAGTCCAGCGCACAGTTTCCTTGGAACTGACATCAGCTTTGGCAGCATCTGGACTCACGAGCCATCCTGTCCCGTAATCCCCGTAATAAGAGCTCTGCGAGGTTCCGGCATAGTCAGAAGAATATGGGGTGAACGTTTGTCTAAGATGTTGTTTCAAGGCTCTACCAACTTGTGGTGGGCGCTCTGCCCGAGAGAGCTAACTGCTCCCCTGGCTTCTGCTGGCCCAGATGCACATGGGGGCCCCCCTATACGGCTCGGTGGCCACTTTACAATGAAGAGTTGGGCAAACACCAGAAACCAAGTTAGGGAGTTGAAGGAGGGCAGTAAACACTATGTAAGTGCCGCAGCTGTTTCGCTCACTGCAAGCTCGTGCATGAGGGGGGTGACTTATAGCTTGTAGGGCAAGAAAAAGTCCCCTGGAGCTTTACCGTCACTAAAAAGATAAAATACAATGAAGGGCTTGAATAAAAACTAATACATTCTGATCAAGTGGAAATTTGCCGCCCACCTCAGCCGCCGACGGCCCGGCTCATATCGAGACTCGAGACTCGAAGGACCTTGCTGCGAAATGGTCCTTCTTGAGCACCGTCCTTATGACAGACAGATCTGCTCAATATGTGAATCCAGTTTTTAGGTCAAAATGATTTCCAGCCATCTGCAGAGTCCGTTTTCCACTTAATGGGCCGTTCAACTGGCAAGCCGGGCTGACGGTGCTGTTCTACACGGCGCGTCAGCTGCGTTTGGCTAAGAGTGCATCGAAGCAACAAGATTCTTAAGAGATGCTGCTTATTTCCATTTGCAGTCAGCTGTAGAATGAGCTGTCAGTTTGCATGCTGGGCACCCTACGTCCCCGGTTCACCTGCAACTGGTGAAAATTTATGTTTTATTGATTGAGAGGGGAAGTGCATGCTCAAGGTAGCCCATTAAGAAATATATGAACGCGATATTCTGCCTCATCTAAGTTTATTGTGACCTCCTCAGCAGAACTTGCTCTCAGAGAGTGTGCAAGCATGACAAGTGTGCCCAACTATTCGGATACTCAAAGAGTGTATTTTGTGGCCAGTTAGCCTGATATCTCCGCTTGAGGCAGTTTTGAAGATTCACTAGAACGAAATGCGGTTGCACAGTTCATCCGCCTGAGGGCTTCACTCTTCATTACTTGGAGAGTGTATGTCTGGCATATCTTGAGCCCTGTAGTGGGCATAACAAGTTTTATGAGGTGGCGCTGGCTTATCTTGTCAGATCTTGAAATGTAGGCAGCTCCAATCCGATCTTAACTGGACCTTGTTCCCAGTGAAATCCATGACAGAGCATAAATGATTTTGGACACTTCATGAGGCCGGCCTCATGTCTAAAGTTTAAGGTCTTGTGGGACTGGATTCAAGAGAGCTAATAGAGCGAGCATTTTCCCCAGCACAAGGCACGTCTGTTAAACTACAAACGTTACATATCGTTTCCTGATGTGGCTCAGACACCCCTCAGTTTACGGTAAGTGTCTATATTTCTTGTCGGGCATTCCTCAGATGATTTGACGTAGCATTGGATACTCGCCACGTTTGAGAAGCTTGATACAGCTTTCACATGTGTACGCATGCTATTACGTTTGGGAATGCTGTCCTGTAGATGCCACGGAAGTACTACGTTAGATTGTGGTGATACATACTTGTGATATACTTGAATTGCCTGCATAAAATTCCTTCGTACGCTGCACCTACTAAAGGTTTTTTATCTAACGGGATTCTTTGCACGCTCTACTGAATTCGGTGTAAAACGCGCACAAATTATATTTCACATGTGTTGCATTTTCGGCGTTTTTGGTGGCAAAGGTAACCAAGCAAGGGGGAGACATAGCATGACATGCCAGTACACCCTGCTCATATTGCTGGCAAACTGAAAACTCAAACACAAACAAATATGTATTGTCGTTTCAGTATACACATCTTGACCAGGCATATCGAGCATACTCATATGGTACTACACAACAGTGATTAAAACAGATTTCGCCATGCCACGGATTCTTCACAAATAGACAAAGAAGCCAGGCAGCAGACAAAAACTGCATTGTCGCTTTTGCAAGACTGGTGAAGTCCAGACTCCTTTTAGAAGTAATGCAACGCACTGTGGTACATTTCGGCACCGCATTCCCATCACGTTTCAAGTCCTTATCTGCTTCTATTCTCAAACCACGTGTGAAAAAGCCTGCGGGCAGAAATTTGGGATCCACCGCCTGTCAGAAAACGCCCATTTACTGCGCTGTCAGAGAGGCGCGCGCATTTTGTTCAAGAATATTCACTGCACCGAGCTCAGCTCCAAGATCAAAGGAGTGACTGCTCTGTATTCCCTACAGCACCCAGTTCTATTCTCCAAGGTCCTCTGCTGCAGTTTCTGTTATTTTCGGAGCTCCTTAGCGGCTGCTACCTGTTTATCAGCAGCAGCCGTTTCCCGAGTCTCAGCACCGTCAACAGAATTTTGCACACGTTCCTAGTTTCCAGAAGGCGCCACTAGCTCCTCCACTTCCGTTGCTAATTATGTTGGCTGTTTGAAAAGCTGTGGTAAAGCGAACAAAGGTTGGGCAGCGCTTGCCTCCGAAGCCTTGGCAACAGCAAATTCTTATCGAGCAGCAGGGTTCTCTTCTTGTGCTTCTGGGGTTCCCGTTGGTGCTGCTTCACCCGTCGCTTCTTCCTCAGGCAAATTTGCAGCATCAGCCTGCCCAGCTGTGTCATTCTCACTTGGGGCCGTGGACTCTGCATTGACAGTCTCATCAACCGGTGCAGCAGCTTGAGGCTTGTCCGCGGTTCCTGGGACTTCTGATTCGCTCGCTGGGGTGTCGCTGTCTGCCTGTTGCAGCTGTTTCTGCTGCTGCTGGTAAGCCATGGTGTCATACATGCTCTTAAGGAGGGTAGCGCCTCCTGCAGCAAAAAGCCCGAGGTGCGTCTTGGATAGGTATTCTCCGAGGATCTTGATGAGTTCGCTCACATTCAGAGTTGACAGATCGACACCCGCCCCAGACATGGTGACCAGCATGGCAATCACACCAAAGAGCAATGTTAGGCGGCCCTTCAAGGTAGGGGCTTTGCTGCCTGTCTGTCCATTCTGGTTGGCCCTGAGGCTGCGGGCCAGCTCAATGAGACCTGCAAAGATGCATCCAAAGGCCATCTTTGAGGCCGATTTAACCCCTAGTTTATCCATTAGTTCTATGGACTGTTGTACAGTGGTTTCGAACGAGGTTTGCGCAGTTCGCGTCACTTTGCTTTTTTTGTTCCCTGCCAGAGATAGGCTAACGCCCGTAATGAGGAGAACTATGCCAAAAAGCACCAGCATGCGGCCTTTGGATGCACCAGAGCCTATCAAGTTGCTGATATCAGCATTGAGTTTTTCCTGTACATCCTGTGGTGTGCTTTGCTGTTCCGTTTGCACAGGCTGTAAGGCGGCCTCTATTTCCGTTACATCAGCTGTGTCTGCACGCGTGGCACCACCAAGCACCTGCAGTGGAGCCGAATTAGACTCTTCAGCTGAGGCTTTGTTCACGGGCTTGCCATTTTTGGGTTTGGAGTCGGTTTCTTCAACCAGTAGAGGACTGAGGTCCCCTGTTGCCGGCGTCGCCACCGTGTAGGCGGCGCTCCCTACTAGAAGCAGAGCTAGAAGGCTCTTTCTGATCTGCATTTTTTACTTTCAAAATGTCAGCCCGAAACAAATCAATTCAGGCTTGAAAACTAGCAAATATACAGTGCGTCAATGACAGTGCAGCGGTCGGCGCAAGCTCTGGTCAGGGGACCGGCGACGTCTGTCGCTTAAAAAAAATGAAAGAGACGGAAACTTCGGCACCTGGAGGGGCACAAAACTCTGTCTGATTTTGAGCAAATATTCAAACCTAAAAATTAATAAAATTTCTCTGCTTCAAGAGAGGAAAGGAAAGAGAGAGCCCCCTATTTTGGCGGTCGGCTGGCGGGAGCGTGATTCGGACCGCTGGCGCCGGCGTGCTTTCTGCGCTGTCCCCTAAAATCTGAGTAGTCCACAACTGCGCTGTTATGCAGGAAGGCTTTTTTGGCATTTTTCCTGCCTCATTTCATTGCGGCAGAGGAAGTAGGCCCTTTCCTATTGCCTGTATTAGGTCGCTGCCGTATGTCTCCGCGCCTAACCCCCCGAGTAAGCAGTTCTGATGGTCCATTCACTCTTAGAGTATAAATGCTGCATTAGTATGAAATAATTACAAACGGAATCTAGCAATAAGTTTTCATGAAAGTGCAGCGATCCACAAGGCGTGCCTGGATCGTTGATTCGGTGCATAAAATTGCACAGGAAACGTTGCATGAGTGACTCACTGGGAGAGAAGACTGGCACACTATAGCTCCACCATAGAGCTCTCGTTTGGATGTTAATTGAATAATCTTTAGTGGATGAAGTGGCTCAGCGCTGTGATGTAGTAATCTACATTGCCCTAAACACCCGCCAATGCAGCACAGGTAAGGCCTACCAGAAAGACTGCCCGAGTTCACAGAGGAAACGGACAGATCGCAGCCATTAGTAAGGGCACTCTCTGACCCAAAGGCCCAACGTTTCACCCTTCTCTTTTGGGCATCCTTGTGAGGGGACTTCTCCTTCTGAATTGACGTATGCACGTTTCGTGGAGACAATGAACACTGCTCGCAATCAGATCGGGACGTTCAGGGGTGGGAACTGAGTCTGCAGCTCCTGTGTACGCCCCAGTTTCTCCCACTTTATGTCTGTCTGCACGCACAGAACCCCGATAAGTGCGCCGCTTTCCTCAGGAAACTTCCTGGCCAGTTACACAAATTGGTAATGAACTGTGTAAAACAAAGAATGACATGGGAGTTGTTAGACCCTGCGAGCTCTGGAGCCGAGCCCTGGTCTTAGGAATGACAGCGACCTCGTGTACTGCAGCGAATCTCTCCATGCCAAAGAGACACTCGTTGTGAAGAACGTTCAAGTCTAATTTGGTCCCTTTAAGTGCTCCCAGCTTCTCCATCATTTCTACGCCAAGTGCTTGGTCTATTTAACCGTGTGTAGTGCTTTTTTGCAATGTAGCACTGTTTACATTAGCCCTCAGCTTTTTCGCAAGTGGGTACTCAACTAGGCCTGCTCCACCGCAACTCAAGTATGATCCACTACTATATATCTGTCTCACGTTCCATATTTAGGCCCAGAGATTTACTCTGGACCCACTCAGCCAATGGCGATGCGAGCCCTCGACCTTCTACAGTGAATGCACCACAAGAAAACAATAGGTCTAAACATCTCGAAACTCGTTAAGTAACGGTTCATCAGCGCCAGTCTACTTTACTACAGGATACGGCTAGAATCAAGTGCGAGGGAGATTACACCGAATAGACGCCAAAATTCGAACCTCAGTTGGAGCAAGGTGCCAGTATAAAAAGAGATCTCAAGGTCTCTATTATGCAAAATGTTTCGTGCGATTTAGGTAAGCAAAGAGCGAATGGCGGAATCGTGGGACCATCACTATGCGAGGAGACAGCGGAAGACCTGGCTCGCACCTAAAAACGTAGTTGGTCTTCAAGCAGAAGTACCTGCAAGGGCAAACGGGCCGTACAGTCGAACAAAAGGAAGGAAGCGGTACAGTAACAATAGTAAAATATCTAGAGAAGCCCATCCACATGCTCTAGCTGTAAAGCGAGAGAAGATTGGCGCCCCACTAGGCACGAGAGGACCAACGGGCTCGGGGTGATGTTCCAGCTATGCTTTAAAATGCGGTGCTACACAAAAAACGCCCTCGATCATGATAGAACTTGCGAGGAGTCGTGTGAAAGGGAAAGGCCTCCACCCACTGCCAGTGGTGAAAGTGGATTCAAACCCCTGAAGTAGCGCTGCAGAACGTTGGTAGAGTCTGCGCGCTCCAGATACATGCTAAAAAATGTGGTGCGAACTTCTGCGGCACGAAACAACACCGCAGAGTCCCCCCTTGACTGGCGAACAAAATTAGATACTTCGGAGTGAAGAGGATGAGGAGCTTTTGAGTGCAAAAGCTCCTTCCCAGGAAGCCCCGGAGTAGCGCAACCCAGCGTTAGAAACAACCAGCACGCCTAATTGGCAGAGAACGCTGGGGTGAAGGCGAACTTCTAGGTACCGTAGAGCTAAGAGTCATCCCGCCCGAAAGCAGAGGCTGCCTGCAACAGTGGCGGTTCCAGATGCTGAATGTAAAGCAGGCCAGTGCGGGCACGGCCCTGCTGTGTGGTGTGTGCAGAGCAACAAATACCTTCTATCGAAGACATTTGGTCACGCCTGTGAAGCCGTCTTGGATACTGGCGCATCGCATAGCTCTACAGCCTCACTGGCTGTACATTGAGAACAGCACAGGTTAAAGAGGCTCTGTTAGGAATGTGCCTTCAGCGCGTGTGACGGACGAGAAGTTGCGCATTGACTATGCAGTGACAAAATCAGTGATGTGCTGCGATTGTGGATAATTTTCCTGCGAGTTTCTGATGGGACGTCTTCCGCATGATGCCTGCTGAGCGTTCGACTGGGCACAGCAAGATATGGTAGCCAAGCACTTGCTGCTAGACATTCTGGGAATCTACAAAAGTGGCATATCCTGCGACTTTTCCGTAAAACAAGCTAAAGAAAGGCATAAACAAAACGACCGGCAGGAACCGGCAGGATCCAAGACACCTGTGGAGCGGGCCTGGGAGATGCTGGCGAGGCGTGTGTCAGAAGTGGCCATGGAGGAGACGGCGGCACTGCGTCGGCCGTCGAGACATCAGATTTGAAGTGCAGCACGATAATTATGAGGAAACATCATTTTATATATTTCGTGCGTGCTTTAAAGAAGAGGCGCGCCGCTTCGGTCAGTGAAGACGGCCCCAATTTGGACCTGCTCCTTCCAGCTCTCGCACGACTCCATAGCAGTGTGCTAGCTACAATAGCACGAGTTCCACAATTTTTAGTACCAGAACCATTTTGCCGGCACCAGAATGCTAATATGAATTTGGTTTGCGTCTGCACTATGACTATAGGGACTCTGACCCACTACTGAGGCGTACCCGTCGGTGGGTGCTTCTGCAGTCTAATTCTATCCAGTTTTTTATTAGAGGCCCTGTTTTAGTGAATAAGCATTGAAAAGTAGGGCGGATTACTCATCAACGTTTCCGCCCGTCAGTATGCTCTTGCATTTGATGGTCAAGAGGCTTACAGAGCCGCTGACCGAATCCTAGCTTTTCCTCAAGAGCATCGAAAAATCCACAATAAATGCTTTGAATTACCTTGGAAAATATGTCGAAAACTGAAAGTGGGGTCCCAGGTCTGCGCTGGAAGGCTGGCGATTGCGCTTTGGGCCGCAGTGCCTCAAGCACCCCTTCAGCCATTCTAGGTCAGCAGACCGACGCAGGGCAATGCAGCTCTTAGCAGACTGGAAATAAACCCATATTTGAATTATTCGATGCTAATATGAGTGTTTTCAACGAAAAGGAGGAAGTTACGCCCTTCGGCCAGTAGCAGTAGGACAAACCAGGATATACACCCCATAGACAGGGAGCCGGGAAATCTCGAGCTTCGAGGAAAGTGGATGTTCCAATGTGGCTTAAAATCAAGTATTTGAGAGTTTATTTTAATCCTTATCGGGGCCAAGTCCCCCGCGCGTGATGAAATATGGTCGGTAGGTCGGAAAAACCCTAGCGTGCTACCTGGGCGGGCCAACACGGTGAAGCTAGCTAGTTTACCGAAGGTATCGTCATATAGGAGTGTGTGGACTACTATGTAACACACAAAAAAATAATTAAAATCCTATGAAGGGCTACGGCCCTACAGACCCGCCTTTTGCGCAAGGCAGCGCCTTGGGGCCCCCAGGAGACCAACGGCGGACTGTTAAAAAACCAGGAGAAACTAGTAATGCGTCCGTTTCGTGCGCCTATGCTGGCTCCGCAAAACTTTGGAGAAATTGCTGTATAAAGTCTTTTTATGCTTGAACGGGCACGAGCTGTGGACCGCTGGAGGAGTTGCTATCGTACGCTGACAGGAATAGCGGTTGCGGTTATTTTGCGTGCTAATAAGTGAGCCCTCAGCATGATTAAAACCTGCATAGTAGGCGTTTGCAGTTCACAAAAATGTGAAGACCGTTTAAGCTGACGGGTAGGGGCTGTGCAGAGACGCAGATTTCCCTCAAGGTGTACAGCACCGCCTCAATGGGGTCACCTCCCGTCCCTCTAGTAGTCGCAGAATGATTGACTCACAATTTAGCAGCCAGTGCCTTTGAGTGAGCATCTTACATTTTTTCTTTTGCTTATATTGCGCTGAGTATCGCAGTGTATGGTGCCTCGTAGCTCCCCTAGGTTTAGATTTGCACCAGAGAAACCCGCCATAATCTTTCCACTTTGCAGTTGCGTAGTATGTAGTTGTCTCTAGGAACCCACAGAGCCTTTACCCAGACCCTGGAACAACACGAAATAGGAATGACGACTCTAGGTTGAGAATGGCGCAAAGTAGCAATGAGGCAAAATAAAATGGTGGGAGGGGATTCCGACTCGTAAAACAAGTCCCATGGCAAACTATCATGTTAGAAGATTAGGAAGCCAGAAGGCGTGTCTCGCACCTATGCTGAAAGATGAGCATTTTAGCCTCTACTGCGCTGCGAATGCACAAAATATCCAACGCATCTTGCTGGCTGGCTGCACTCTCACGCTTGAACGTAGATGGGCAGACTATGCTATGCACATGATTGCTCTTTGACCGCAAAGAGCTGCACCTCAGACTAAAGAGGGCAACAAACACTGGCTGTGCTGCATTTGGCCAGCACGAGCAGGAGTCTGCAACCATTACCAATTAGAGTTGAACAAATCGAAAGCCACAGCACTGCCCCAGAAGTGTTTGACCGCAACGCGCCAACCCACAGAGGCCCAAAACTGCAAGAAACAGCTAACAACTACAAAGCAAGCATTTGCCGGATTGCCATGCAGCGGTACTTAGTGTGACAACCACAGGCGCCAAGTAGGCGCAGCCCCGAACGTTTGTGAACAGGCTGTAAACTCCAGATCTAGCACTCCCGTTTGTGACTAGGTAGCAAACTCCACACCTAGAACTTCCCTGCACTACTTCTGCACGTTCAATGAGACCTATCGCAGCTACTTTAAGTCCCTTTGCGCGCTTTGTTCTGCGAGCACAAGACGTCAGCTTGGTAAGAGATGACGGCGTCATTCTGTAATACGCGAGATTTCAGTACGAGGCGACAGGCGTGCTTCATTGCTAGTGGGCGCTTGTGCACACGCCTGTGGCGTCTTGCCATCTGCATTGCATATGGAAGTCTATGTGCCTCCAGCCAGAACGTACCAAGTATACGTAGGCCTCGGAATACTTGTATCAAAGTTGCGCTTTCGAAATTTTGCTTTGGGAGCCCGCGCTGTGGGCACCGCTTCTGATTTGTTTGAAGACCCTACCTCAACCCTACTGAGGCTCGAAAATAATTCCAGTGTAACGACAACTTCATCTCACACCAATAACACGTAACTCGAGGCAGCTTTAGTAGCAAGGCAGCCTACGCTGGCCACAACATGAACACGAGATGGGATAGAGAGCCATGAGATGCTTCTGATGCGAGACACGGAACATACTAATATCCAGAGTTCACGAACCAAAGCAGCAACCCCCTCGCACTTACAGGACATAGAAAGCTACAAATGCTGTGTGCTCTATCTTGAAAGAACAGAAGCTACTTGCAACTAGCCACTGCGCGGAAACCTTGCTGCCCGCCCTCGTCGTTTTCCCTCAGCAACACGATGCCGGCTAGAGTAAGGTATACAGGCTCACAATTTACGGATCTATGAGCACACAGCGGCCATTCTTTGGCTTATATAAGCGGTATTGTCTGCTTCTTCGTCACCAGTGAGAGAATGGAATGGGTTACAAACATATTGAGGAAATGTCAAGCAAGACAAGCACAACTGCAGGAGTCTTTACGGAAGTTGTCCACAAGCTGCAGTTTACATTTGGCTGCCACCGCTTAGCTGCAAAGAAAACCTTCTTCGCTCCTGCCCGAAGGAAGATATTGACTCAAAACGTGTAATCAAAGATCAAAACGGATGCTCACGGCTTAACCGAATTCGTGAAAACGTAATGAGCAGTGTCCAGTACGGAATTGTACACACGAACACAACATAATTAGACGGAGAGCTGCTGCGGCTGGGATCCGCAACAGGCTTGTTACTGAGGAAGAGTGGGACATACCTGAGTCACGAGATGGCGCCGAAGGCGCCAAGCAGGAGGAGCCTCCCCTTTAACAGTGGCCACTTGCCACACGGGTCTCCCTCAAGCACCTGGGTGTCTCAATCGTGCCGCCGTGTCTTTGACATTTTGAGTTTTTAGTCCTATCGCATGCATCCATGTAGATTGCAGCACATCACGAGGGCTCGCTAGCTCCTACCCACGTCAATGGCAGACGTAAACTGTGTAGGGGAGCCCTGATTTCAAATAAATACAATGATTCGGCAGAATTACGGGGGCTCTGCTGCAGCAACACGCCGTAGGAGCATCTCATGTGCTGGTTGCTGCCTCTGCCGCGCCTAGGATGAAGTGGTAGAGTGCATGTGTTCCCCCTGTGTTGGCCCGGCCAGGTGGAAGTAAGAAACGGTCTGTTTTAGGTTTGGGCTTTGAAGTCTAGGGTTTGCAATGTATTTATTTCGTGTGTCCCCACGCAGAACTGTTGCTTCGGCTGCGGGCGGTGTGTGCCGGGACGGCTCCTGCGCAGCAGCAGAGCGGGGGCTCTGTGGTTCTGTTGCATGTTGCACTGCTTCGCATTTCCCCCTTTTCGGTTTTTCTTCTCTTTACTGAAGTATCTCTCATATTTTCCTTTCAAACCCACAGAGCGTCCTGCGGCCGGGCAGGGCCACCCGTCACCGCATGCACTACACCCCTCTTTCTCTTGCTCGTTCCCTTGCAGTCTCAGCAGGCAGCCACTTCCCAGCCTATTCTTATTTACATTCGAATCTCTTTCTGACGCCTCTTCTCGCCCAACTCCCAAACTCTCCACAGACACCGCAGCAGCACTCCGCTCTCCTACACATCGCTGCGCCCAACGCCCCTCTCTTTCTCAAGGCTCACCATTGCAGTCTGCAGGGTACGCCATATTCCCTAGAGACCCTTCAGCTTCAGTGAAACTGCATGTGCGCCTGGGGTGCTTCCACACTGGGGCCGACGCCACAACGGTCCTGAGCCCCCTGCCAGGACTGGGCCCCCCCTGCAGTAGCTCCCACTGGCTTCCACGGCCGCCACGGCGTGACGGAGGCCTTTCTTTTTCGCTGTTGCTCACGAGCTCTAGCGGTTTCTGGCCTCCTGTCCCCGAGGCAGGGCTGATCGCTGGGGTCGGCGGTGGGGGCTGGCCAGGGGCGCTAGTTCTCTTTCCCAGTGGCTCTGTTGGCGCGCTGGCTGTGCTGGGGCTGCTGCTGTGGAGTGTATGTACACTGTGTGGCCGCATTAGCTGCCCCTCGTGACCATCCGGCCTTATTTTCTGCTGCTGTGGCCGCCGTCTCCACGCCATCCTGTTGGCCCTGCAGTGTAATTGAGGAGCAGCAACGAAGACGCGAGAGCAGCTTCTTTTTTATCTTGTTTGTGTGCTGTGTTGTGTTGCATTTCGCTGCAGGTTGGCCCCACGGACTTTGCCCGTTTGGCTGTCTTGTAGCAGCAGCAACTGCAGCAGCCGCAGTTGAGGTGTGAAGGCACCCCAGTTGCTGCTTCTACATTTTTTCAGCAGCAGACGCAGTGTGTTTTCGGCAGTGGAAACCGAGACAGGCAATGCCTGAGCCGTGATCTCGGAAGTCGCTGCCCCTTTGCAGCGGCAGCAGCAGCAGCAGCAGCAGCAGCCGCAGCACCAAGAGCGGCGGCAGCGGATTCCCTTCGTGTTGCGTGGTGTGGTCTAGCGTTGCTGTTGTTTCTCTTTGGGCCGTGTCTGTCGTGTTTTTTTTCCTGGGTCGCACTTGCTGCTGCAGGAAACAATGTCTAAGCAGCAGCAGCAGCTGCTGCTGCAGCAGCACGGGATGGACGAGGGCGACACAACCCCGCCAGCTTCCCCCGTGGACGGGTCGGAGATGCAGCAGCAGCAGCCAGGCTCTCGGCGGCCGCCGCCGTTGTCTCCGTCAACTCCCGTGTCTTCTCAGCAGCAGCAGCAGCAGCAGCAGCACGCGCCAGTGCCGGACTATTCGCTGAAGTCGCTTCCGCCGCCGTCGACGTGGGAGCTGGACTTCACGCTGCCGTCGTTCCTGTCTCGGTACGCAAGCAGCAGCAGCAGCAGCAGCAGCAGCAGCAGCAGCGAGCCCCTCGGCGAAGAAGTCCTCACAGTCTACAGCGAATGGAGAGACACACCCGCCGTCAGATTCCGCCTGATGCTCCACCCCGTCTCCCCCGTCAGCGGGGGCTCTGCAGGCGGGCGGGAGCGGCGGTACTTGGGGGCTTTTGTGGAGACGGCGCGCAGAGCGGACTTCCCCGAAGACTGGGTGTTTCAGCACGGGCTGCGGTTTTACATTTACGCCATTAACCCCGTCGACTACCGCCAAAGCCTCTTCAAACAAGACACTTACCACTTTGCATGCGACGACGCAGACAGGGGCTGGCACCACTTCGCTTCGCACCAAGAACTCATTCAGGAGCGCTTCCTGGGGGGCCCCACGGGCGAGGCCCTTTACCTCAGGGCGGGCTGCACTCCGGTTTGTGCTGCGGTGTCCCGCAGAATCCGCACCCCGTGCCCCCCCGCGCCGCTCCCGCCCCCCGTCCCGGCCCCTGCTGCTGCTGCTGCTGCGGAGGCGGGGGCCAAGCGGCAGCAGCAGCTGCAGCAGGGCGAGGCCGAGTCGCCCCGGGGGCCCCCCGCGCCGTTCGCGGGCATCGGGCCCGCGGCCCCGCCTCCGGGCGCTGCAGCAGCAGGGGGAGCAGCAGCAGCAGCAGCAGGGGGCATGGGCCGCTGCGGCCGCGGCTATGTCGGGCTGCGCAACCACGGCGCCACGTGCTACATGAACGCGCTGCTGCAGTCTCTTTATTTCATCGGTAAGTTCAGAGAGGCAGTCTACGCGCTGTCCTTCGACACCAAAAACACCTGCGGCCCCCGCAGCGTAGACATTCTGGAGCGCCGCCGCTGCAGGCGGAAGCGGGGCCGGGCGTTTGCTGCTGCTGGCCTCGACCGAGCCAAGAGGGGAGAAGCCCCTGCTGCAGCAGCAGAAGCAGCAGCAGCAGCAGGCCTCGACGGCGCAGAGACGGAAGGGAGGGACTGCAACGGGGTGGGGGGCGAGCCCGAAGGGCAGATGGATGTGGAGGGCCAGAGCCCGTCTTCCGCGGCGTCGGAGGGAGCAGCAGGAGCCCCTGCAGCAGCAGCAGCAGGGTCCTTTTCTGAGGAAAGCACGGACAGCGAAGACGAATTGTCCGACCTGGAGGAGAGCGAGCTGCGGGACCTGCTGCTGGAGGAAGAGGCGGGGCGGAGGTCGCCTCCGTCGATATCTCTTGCGCTTCAGAACTTATTTGTGAAGTTGTTTACAGCCGAAGAGGCTGTGCCGTACAAAGACTTGATCCGTTCGTTTGGCTGGGATGCGGCGGACGCCTTCACGCAGCAAGACACGCACGAGCTGCTGAAGCTGCTGCTGGACAAAGTGGAGGAGCAGATGCGGGGCACTCCCGCGGAAGGCAGCGTCAAGGCCATGTTTGAAGGCGAAATGGAAACTTACGTGGAGTGCCTCCACGTCGACTACAAGAGCGCCCGCAAAGAAGCCTTCGAAGACATCAACCTCGACGTCCAGGGCTGCTCGGGGGTTCGCGAGAGCCTCCAGCGCCTGGTGGTCCCGGAGCTACTCGAGGGCGACAACGCCTACGACGCGGAGCAGCACGGAAAGCAAACCGCCAGAAAGGGAGTCCGCTTCGTCCGCTTTCCCCCGGTCTGCGTCTTCCTCCTTAAAAGATTCGACTTCGACTTCGCCAGAATGGACACTGTCAAGGTTTTCGACAGGTGACTTAGGCCCTCCAGACCCCACGCTTGCACAGGCGCCACTCTTCAGCGCGTCTTGCTGCGGGGCCAAATAGCCCCAGTGCATGCTCTATTACTCTTAGCTTCTTCTCGTGTCGGCCTGAGTTGCTGCTCCTCTCTCTACGGGCGTGCGCGTTTTGCTGCTGCTGTTCGAAATGCTGCAGCGCTGCTTCTTCTGGCCTCATGGGGTATTTTTTTCTCAGTCTTTTCTTCGATCGTTTTGTGCCACTCTTCTTTTTCTTGCTTGAGGGCCCCTCCCTCCCCTGCCTCTTCCTGCATCCCCTAGCGGCTCCCCGTCCAGCTGTTGGGTTTTACTGTCTTTGCGATTTGGTCTTTTGTTGTCTTCGCTGGCCTTCTTATGTTGAGGGTTTCTGTCTTTTCGCAACTTCCCTTCTTTTGACGTTTCCCGCTCATTGTCTGCCTCCGGCCTCGCCTGTTGAGCCTCAAGGCCTCCCATTTTAGCCAGGAAATTCGTGACGTAGGTTTATTATATTCGAGCTTTGAGCTTTAGGCGCAAACTGTTTGTGCTGCTATTAGGTACGAGTTCGAGCGGGAGCTCGACTTAAACGAGTTTTGCGAAGGCGCTGGAGTGTACGCGCTGCACTCAGTGTCTGTACACCAGGGCGACGTCAACTCTGGCCACTACTACTCATTCCTCAGGCCGGCTCCGGGCACGCAGTGGTCAGTGTGGTGCTGCTGCTGTTTTGCTGCAGCAACTGTTCTGTTGCTGCTGCTGTTTTCCTGCTGCTGTCGTTGCCGCGCGTTCCGATTTCCTTGCTAGTGGCGCTTGTAGCGAACAGTATTGTGCGTTCGATTTACCGAGTTTGCCTGTTTGTTTTGCTGCCGCGTTTCACTTGGCGACACCTCAGCGCTATTTATTCTGTCTCCTTGATTGCCTTTCGCCGGTTGCTGGCTGTTGAATTGTATCTGTTTTGATCCCTTTGTTCCTCATTTGCTGTCTCTGCGTCTTTTTGTCCCTTTCTTTTTTCCGCCCTTTTCTCCGTTTTCCTCTCCGCCTGCAGTTGGTGCTGAGCCCTCCCCCATTTGCTTCTTAGTCTCTTCAGCTCTCTCTGGCCCGTGCACTTGTAAACTCACTCGGTTTGCAGCTGTCTTCCTTTTGCTGCTTTCTGCAGGATGCGCTTCGACGACGAGAAAGTTTATCATGTCAGTGAATACGCCGCCATAGGGGACAACTTTGGCGGCGAAGAGTTGGAGTGCTACAACTACCTGAGAGGTGTGGCTTATCCTCATCTTCTGGAACTCTTTTTCGCCTCGTCAGACTCTCTTTTTCTCTTTAATGAATTCTTCTTTCACCAACTGAGCTGCCCCTGCAACTGCCCTACCACCCTGCGCGCACTGTGATCTCGCTTCCATCCCCACGTTTTGTCTTTTTACGCCTTCGTGTCGCTTTTTCTTGTCTCGGCTTCCCATTCCTTCGTGACCGCTTTTGTCAGTTTCCTTGCTGCTTCCCGAGCTCCTCGACTTTCTCCTGTGGTTCTGCTGTTCTGATACACTTAGTGCATGCAAATATGTCCCGCAGCGCATTACGTCAGTGCGCACATTTCACGCTTTGTTTCCCCTAGCGCATTTAGCATTCTTGGCCTTTCCCAAAGAAGTCCTTTTTCTTAGGACTTAGAGTCTAGGTTTGGGATTTGTGAATTGTCTCTAGGCGAGAGGAAGCCCCGGACGCGCAACAAACCCTACAACGCGTACATCCTCGTCTACGTCAATAAAACGCTTGCACCCAGCCTCCTTGCTGACTGCAGCCCCCTTAAGGTCAGTACTGCTGCTGCTGCTGCTGCTTGCTGCTGGCACTGCCTCTTCTGCTGCTCCTTGCTGGTGTTTCTGGTGCTGTTGCTGCTGCTTGCACCAAACACGGCAAGGTGGAGCGTTGAGCTCTCTTCTCAGCACTGGGCTGTTTTGCGTATGCATGCATTTAAAGTTTGCTGTGGATCTATTTGTTTCCGCATTTCTTGGGTGTACGTACAGGTTAACCCCCAAATTTTGAGTCGCTGTCGCACTGAAGAGCAGTTGAGACGCCTGCGGACCTCCATTCGAAACGTTCTTGAGAAGAGTGTCAGGTAGGAATTGTGCATTTGTCTCACGGGCGGCTTCTCGTGTTTATTTGGTATTTCTAGCTCCTCGGCTGTCTTCTCCCATACCATCTTTTATGCTTGTTGCCAGTGGAGTCCTGTTGCTCTGCTGTTTCCTCCATGTGAATTTTCCCAGAACTTTGCCTTTGCATGCACTGCGAAATGCTCTTTTCTTTCCTCGTGGCTTTAGCCCTTCTTTCCATTGTGTTTTCCTCTGGCCGCCTGTGTCTATGGGATCCTGTTGCTGCTATCTTCATCCTTCTGTCCTCATTTACCTGTTTCTAGCTGACTTTCTCCGTCTCAAACACTAGCCTATAATGAAGAGCTGAACTGCCTCAGTTCGAGCATTTTGCGGCAGAGCTGGCTTGTGGGTTTGTTTGCTGCCAGGGTCAAGGTCTACCACCCGCTGCAGTTCAAGTACCGCCGGTTCCTAGAGCTGCCGTACCTTTCCGTGACTCCAATACTGGACCTGAAGCGCAGCCGGGACAGTCAGCTGCAGCAGCTGCACGAGACTATAAGCCACGAGCTCACGAGGCTGCTCTACGGCGGCGGGGGCAGCTCGAAGGGGTCCCAGGGTTCCTCGGGGTCTCAGTCTCAGAGCTCTCAGGGGAGCGGCGGCGACGGCCCGCCCCGGGTGCAGTTCATGTTGCACCTGATAAACACATCAGTGGAGTCACCGCGCTTCGACGCAATTGAACTGGGGCCCAATGCGTACTTGGGAGAGATTCTGAGGCGCAAGGGGGGAGGGGGAGGGGCTGGAGTTGAGGTCAGCCTGCATGTTTTGGCCGTTCCAGAAAAGGCTGTGTTCTCCAGCCCCCTGCAGCACGACGAGTTCGTGAGGTGTCAGTGCCTGCTCTTCATCAAGTACTTCTCGTCGCTCTCCCGCACCGCCAAAGAAGTGCACGTCAACAAGGCAGGACAGATCCAGCAGCAGCAGCAGCAGCAGCAGCAGCAGCCGGGGACGGATGCCGCTAAAGAGGAGAACGTGATTTGCTTGGATGTCGTTTATGTCCCTTACGAGTGGAAAGTTGTGAGCCCACAGCACCGCGGCTCTCTTTTGCTGCCTGCGCGCCCTAGCCGACGATTCTAACTGTGACAGATCTCCCTCTCTTATTTTTGCTGTTCTCTTCGTTTTTGTTTCATCTTTCCATAATATGTACTTTCATTCTGGCTGCCACTGTCTGTCAGTGCTTCTGCTTGCCTGTCTATCTTTGCTGCTATCTTTAGCTGCTGGCCTCCGTTTCTGCAGTTTCTGCTTGTCCGTGTCGCTCTAGACTTCTTTCTCTTCTCTCGTGTCGCATATTTTTCCTTTTCTTCTCGTCTCGAGTTTTATTTCTCTCTTGTGGCTGCTCTCGCTCTCGATGCTGTCTGCATGTCTCTTTGTTTCTTATGCGTTTGTCTTGCTGGCCATATCTCGTTCGTTCGTTTGCTTGCCAAATTTTTGTTGTATTTGTTTCTGTTTCGCGTCTTGAATTGCTGAGTTGACCTTCTGATTGTTCCCTAGTCCCCAATTCATCTTCTGGAATCATGGCTTTTGGCCATTTGCTCTGCAGCAGCCAGAATAGCAAATCAGCCCGCAGGGGCGGCTCTGTGTGGCTCGCGCAGCGAGACCTGGAGCCCCACGTCTACCGCCTTATCCACCAAGCCATGCAAGACGGCGTGATAGACGAGGGCCCCGCCCGTGCTGCTGAAGTGGCCCGAATGGTTTCGTTTTTGCCTTCGAACCTGCCGCCTCTGTCTTGCTGCGCCCCTTATCCTTCTCCGCTGCCTTCGCCGCTGCCGCCCCCGGCTTCCAAGGCCGCAGGCTATCCTTGCCTGCAATGGACGCAGGGCTCCTCGGCAGCAGCAGCAGCAGCAGCAGAAGCAGCGGCAGCAGCGCCCATTCCCACAGGCACCTCGACGCTGCAGCTCACTGCCTGTCTCGAGCTCGATATCACTGACAAGATGCAGACAGAGAGGCTGGTGCCTCGCAAGACTGTGCGCAACTCAAAGGTAGGCCTGCTTCTGTTGCTGCAATGCATTCCCGCCTCATATTCTGTGCCGGTTTTTCCCCATATTTGAGCTTGCTTCTCTCCCGCTGCGTCTGTGCTTCTGAGTCTGCCGCTGTTAATGCTTCTGCTTCCGTTTCTGTCATTCTTTCCTTGTCTGTTGCGCTCTTTAGATTTATTCCGGGGACTTGCTGGTGTATTCTGTCGACTTGCCTCAACCACTGTTGGAGTATAGAGAGGCGCAGCAAAAGGTGGGCTGCCGGCCCGAGGACTTGGCTCCGCAGCAGGCCTACAACCCCTCCTCCCTGGCTGAGGAGGGCCATTCAGCGCTAGAAGCAGCAGCAGCAGCAGCAGCAGCAGCAGCGGGGGGCGCACCGGCTGGAGGCGACGCAACCTCCTCTTTGGTGCCTTGGGGCGGAGGGCCCCCCAAGGAGGTCCGGGGCCTCAGTCTAGTGCCTTTTGTTCCCCGGGCCCGGGGCGGCAACATCCCTCCCTCTCCTCCCCCGCTGCCAGTTTACCTCTGCAACGACTTTGTTGACTTTTGCCTCGAGAGCCAGGCCACTGAAGTCTACCATGTCCGGCTTTATGACCCTTTCGAGGTGGGCAGCGCCTGCACTATGGAGCCATAGGAGTTCGCGTTTGCCTATTATATATATATACGTGTATATATATATATATATATATATATATATATATATATATATATGTAGTCCTAAGCCTAAGGCAAATTGATGTTTGCTTGGGGCCCCGTGCTGTGGGCCTGTTATTGGCTGCTCTGTCTGCGGCGTCTCGCGTCTTCTGTTTATTTCCTTCGGGTTCTGACGAAGTTGAGTGTTGTTTGTTGTTGCTGTGGCTGTGTAAACTGGGTCTTGTGGGGCATTTTGTTTGTTGTTGACTGCCTTGCGCACCCGTCTTTCTGCTGCGGTGCGCCAGTTCCTGGGCAAAGTTATGACGTCCTCGGGCTGCATGCTGCTATCGCCGTCGCTGCCGCAAGCCGCGGGCCCCGAGGGCCACTCGGCGCTGCTCTCGGAGGCCTCGCTGGTGTCGCTGGGGAGCAGCGACGGGGGCTGGCAGGGGGGCGAGGAGACGCCGCTGGGTTCCCCCGGGGTGCCGCAGCACCCCGCGGGGCCCGCGGGGGAGTCCACGGCCACTTTGGGGGCCCCCACGGAGGCAGCTGCTGCTGGCGCTGCAACAAAATCCAAGACCGAAGATGCAGAGGAGGACGCGGCCCTGGCGACGCCAGTCGCCGACGATCCCTGGCTCCATATGCCGAAGACGAAGCCGATTTGTGTCAAGGAGTTTTCCCTCAGCGGCAGACTGCCCGCGAGACAGGTGAGCATGCATTCATCTTTCTGCTGCCTTTTATCAGAGCATTTATCTTCTGTCCAGTGAGTGCATTTAGTCTGCATATGCAGTCCATTTGCTAGCCCTCGCTTGCGCAGTTGCGTTTTCCGGGAGCAAGCAGAAGTGAACTGCCGCAATCCTGCTTTTGCTGTTGCGGCTCTTGCTGCTGGTGCCGCTCGTTGTTGCCCTTCTACTAAGGTCTCACCCTGCCTGTCCTTGCCCAGGCACCCCGCTTCCTGTCGTTCTCTTCTTAAAGTTCGCCGTCGTTCATTTTGGTGTCTTTTATCCTTGGTTTCTAGCCGCCCTGCACCGCTGTTGCTTCTCGCTGCCTAGCAGCTACAGCAGCAGCAGCAGCAGCAGCTTCGTGTGCTCTGCTGCGGCCGCGTCCTTGTGCCTCAGGCGCTGCAGTGGATGGCCTGGCACTTTGGAGTCGACCCCAGCCAGCTGCTGCTGTTCCCGGAGCCTCCGCTGCTGTCTGACCGCAAGGTGGTGCCCTTAGACATAGACGCCATGGTGGTATCTGCTGAAGTTACACGGGAGCAGCAGCAGCAGCAAATGTTAATGATGCAGAAGGGAGAAAGGGAAGCACCAGGGAAGAGGCAGCTTTCGCTTGATGAATTGTACATGCAGCTGCAAGCAGCACAGTCGTGGCCGGGTTGCCTTGACAGGAGGCGAACTCTTGCAGCAGCAACTGCAGCATCAGCAGCAGCAGGAGGGACCGCATCAACAGCAGCAGCAGCTACGCGTCTGCCTCGAGAGCTGCATTTGTGTCTGTTGCCGGGTCACTTCCGCCTGTATTCACGCATCGTGAACGCGTTGACGCTTCCGTCTCAGCAGCAGCAGCAGCTACAGCAGCTGCTGCTGTCTCCCCTGTCTCCCGCTGCTCTGTCGCCTTCGTCTTCTCCATTATCTCATACGGTCTTCACCTACATCTGCCTCATCTTCTCAAGACAGGCAGAACGTATAGGCTGCGTCTTGGGCCATATTGCTGCCTGCAGCTCAGAAGGCAGGCCCCACACAGTGGCGGACTTAATGCGAGACATTCTTTCGCGGCTGTCTCCAGCCACTGTGCAGACTTTGCGGCAGGACTACCGCTTGAGCTGCAGCAGCAGCAGCAGCAGCGGCGCCGCAGCAGCAGCAACAGCAGCAGCAGCAGCAAAGAGCACGGCAGCAGAAGCCACCACGTCCAAGCAAGATATCGAAGAGGACTTAGGGCCCCTCAGACTCTCCATTTCAGACGCCTCCCACCTGCTGAGAATTCCGCCCACAGAAGAGCTCTCCTGGCTCACTCTCTATGCGCCCTCAGGTGAGCCTGCGGCGGTGTCAGTGACTTGTGCAATTTTGCGTCGAGCTCTTCTCTTGCCTCTGTCTTCTTCTTTGCCTCTTTCTTTTTTTTATTTTTTCTGTCACTTCCAGTTGGACTATTGCTGCCTGGCGATATGCCCGATAAGTGCTGCTGCCTGCGTGTGCTGCCAGTCGTCAGTGCTTCTCCCTGTTGTTTCCTGCCTTTCTGGTCACCAGTCAGTGTATTTACTTGCTTATAGTTGATTTATTCTTCCTTTCGTGCATTGCGTCCTTTCTTTTCACCACCCCTGCCTCCACTTGCCTCTTATTCCTTCTTTTTCCGGCTGCACCTTTGCTGCTCATCCGCATGCATGTGCTGCTGCTGCTGTTTTGGTACAGCGCAAAGCCGCAGCAGGGAAGCCATTTCGAACCTCCTGGCAGTTCCTCTGCGCCTCGAAGCAGACTACACGCCTGAAGAGGAGGAACTGATACGCACTGGCGCCCGGCAGGTAGGATGAATGACGAGCGAGCGAGGTAGCTAGCTAGCTAGCTAGCTCGTTGAGCCTCTACCTGGCCTCTTACTTTTGGCTGCGTCTATGCTTGGCTAGTAGCCGCCCCGCTTATTTGTATTTGGTTCATGTCTCTTTCTTCGTGTTCTGACTTTAATCTTCCCGGCTTACCTTTGAATTAGCCCTTTACTTTCTCATTCTCGGCGCCTGTGCGCGGCTGGTTAGCAGGCCAGCTAGCTAGCAAGCTGTCTGGGCCCCAAGCTGCATAGATGGCAGCCTAGGTCGGGATAGAATATCTTGCATTGGAGGTTTATGGCTCGCCAAGATCCTGGGGAGCTGCGTTTTCGAGCTAGCTGGATGGCTGACTAGAGGAGTCGTAGCAGCTAGCTAGCTTTCTCGCAAAGTAGCTGCTGAAGACTTGTGCGTGTGCGCGCCGCCTGGGGTGTACGTACAGGTGCTGCTGGTGCAGCACCAGACTCCCGGAGACCGGGAGCCCTTCGGCTATCCGTTCGACATCCTTGTGGAGGTAAAATTGCAAGATCCTGCAGCTGAAAATGACAATAAGAAACACGGGGGGGCTTTCTAGGAGACAGAAACTGACAGAAACGCATGCAGAATGTGGCAAAGACAATAGAGAGAACAGAAAAGCAGACACAGACACAGGTTCTTCAGCCATTCAGCTTCTCTTTTCTTCTTTGCCCTCAGCCCGAGGCGACTCTGTCTGAAATCAAGGCGCAAATAATAAAGAAATTGAGACTTCCCAAGAATGCATGGGGCAGCTGCACCTTCTTTCAGCTTGGAGACGGCGTTCGGTGAGCTCATAGCCTCTGCTTTTGCTGCTTCTCTTTGTTTTTCCTTTTTTCCTTCGCTGCTTTTGCCCGAGCACTCCCTTGCTCTCTTTGATTGCCTTGGCAGAAGTAAAGGGGAGCGTAGATACACAGGGGCCAAGTTTTGTTTGTTTTGTATTTCCGTTTGTTTCTGCAGTTGCTGGAAGGGCCCGAATGACTCTCTTGACTGGGTCAAACACCGCAATATTACTCTTATAGGTGAGCACATTCTTTTGTGTTCGCTGCCGCTGCTCATGACGCTTTGCTGCTGCTGCTGCTGCAGTTTTGGCTCCTCGCTGCTGCTGCCACTGGAGTTGCGCAGTCGGCCTTATTGTTGCTTTGCGTACAGCCGAACATTCTGCTCCCTACACGAAGCACAGAGGTCATGGGGGCATGCGCATCGCCTAGACGCCCTTAGTAATTGCTGCTGCAGCAACTGCAGCAGCAGCGGCTGCTGCAGACATTGCACCAGCGACAGCAACAACAGCTGCAGCGACAATACTGCAGCATTTGCAGCAGCGACAGCAGTAGCTGCTGCTGCATTCCACGAGCGGGCGGCGGGCCAGAGCGGCCAGTGTCGCTGCTGCCGCTGCTGCTGCTGCCCCTCGTGTGCAGGGCAGCACAATGCCTTTTAGGAGCGATTAAACAAGACAAATGCGCTGAGATAAATACGAAACATAGAGCCACAAGGTTCTGGGCATGCAGTTGCTTTCTTGCTTGTTTCTGAACATGTTACAAACGCCCTCTGTTTGTTGTGCTAATGCTGGTGGCTGCTGCATGCGCTGCGCTGTGAAGGCCTGAGGCAAAACACCCACGGCAGTCTGCGCTTCATTGTAACTCCTTTCTCGTTTTCTTGTGCCTTTCTCTGGCCTTTTACTGCGACTTTGTCTCGAGTTAGGGCAGCAGAGGGCGCGTAGAAAGTGCGCAGCTGCAGCGGCTGTTGTGCTGACGCTGCTGCACATGCAGTGACGGCTTAAGTGCAGCAGCTTTTATTGCTTTCCCTGCTAGCCGACAGATAGGCACTTCTAGGTGGCTACAGCTACACATGCAGTTTGCTGGAACTCCTCGCTGTTTGCTGCTGCTAGCTGTTGCTCGCAGCTGCTAGCTGCAGCTATGTGGAGCCGTACGGGCTCGCAGCAAGCGCCTGGAGCTGCTGCTGGAATGCGCTGCTGCAGCTTATTGCATGCAATAGTCACGGGCGCGGGTGGCTGCAGTTAGCTACGGCTACCTGAGGCTGCCGTGGACTGCCACTTGGGAAAATCCGCTAGCACTGCTCTCAGCCCAATGAGAAATTGGATGTATCCCAGCAGGCTAACAGAGGGTGTCTGAACGTGGGCAGAGCCTCTGGGGCCTTCCGCCTAAGTGGGTTCTGCACTACACGCGATGTGACGCATTTGCTAGGGCACCCACGCTCTCTGCTCGGTGACTAGGTCAAATAAAAAACAGCCGCAGATACTACCGTATGCATATATGTATAGTATATATATATATATATATATATATATATATACATATACATATATATATATGTACATGTGTATACGTATGCACATATATGTATATATATACATACGTATATACGTACATATACATAGATACGTATATATATATATATATATATATGTTGCAGCAGCCGGTGAACTGGGGCTGGAGGCTACAGCGGCTACAACTCATCTGCTTGTTCCCTGGTTCCACCAGCTCCAGCAATGCACAAAACCTTCCAGATATGCATGCAAAATAGAGGCAGCCAGAAACCCGCAAAGACAAGTACGAAAAACAAACGGATTGCAGAGGAAAACATTCCTCCTGCTGCTTATAGAGGAAGAGTGGAGCTGTTCAGCAGCGCTCAGGAGGGTCACTCGTAGCCACGCAGAAAGCGCACGCAGAACCGATTACACTCTGCAACAAAGATTCCAGCCAGTGCAGTCCCGCATGCATGCACCATATCGGTAGTGTTGCCTCGTTCATTGGAGAAATTTGTACTAGAAGTCATTTGCCACTGGTGCGAATATGCAGCAGTGGGACAGACGGGCACTTGGGGACAGAGACCTCTGTTTCCAGCAGGATTCTGCGTGTTACTGGATTTAATGTTACGGCTATTCACTAAATGAAATCCTGCAATGCTAACTGGCTAAAAAAAGCGGAACTTTTCAAGGTGTTCATTGTGTTTCGGTAGGCATTCGCTGCATGCGGGGAGGGGCGGCCGGCGTGGGGGTGAAAATGGGCCGCAGGAGGAGTCTAAGGGTCTAAAAAATGGCACTTATTTGCCTTATACCCTTGAAATAATTTCCATTTAATTGAAATGGGAAACAAGAAGGGAAAAAGAAGAAAGAAAGGCTGGTTGGTGGGCCGGGTCTACGTCTGAAGCCGCGACCTCCGTCCCAGCCCCGTGCACCCCGGCAGCACGTACCAGGTTTGTGTTTGGGAGCTGCAGGGCAGAAGGACTGATAAAAGTATTGAATTGAGGAGCTGTTGGTGCTGAGAAGGGGGGCGCGTCACGGTACACGGCGTCCTGGGCTGTACGTACAGCTGCTCGCACGGAGACAGCAGTTTCGTGAGGGCTTCCGCTTCAAGCTTTTGTGTATAGGCGGCCCTTGAACGCGGTGCCTTTCTTTGAGTTTATTTGCGAATTTGTGTCGGAAGAATTCCGGAAAGCTCCGTGGGCTTTGAAGGCGCCGGCAGCGTCGGAGAGGAGGAGCGTGTAGCAGCAGTTCCTGTTTACACTGGCGGTAGATTTGAGGCATTTGAGCTACGGGGCTTCTTCTGGAGTGTAAGAACACGGAAATGGTCCGCATGCGCGCCCTGAGGTATTTGGGAAGGGCCCTCGCGGGCTCGACTCCGGCTCTTGCTGCAGCGATGGGGCCCCCCGCGCAGTGCAAGGAGCGCGCCAGCAGCAGCAGCAGCGACTTGAGCAGCCTTGTGGACAGCCCGCCCCCCGTGTTGGGGGAGGCGGCTTCGCTGCGTTGGCAGCTGCGGAACGCGCTGACTTCGCTGCAGCTGCGACTGCACCTGCTGCGGCTGGAGCCGTCGGTGGCGGGTGGGGAGGCCCCCGAGGGGCCCCCCGGGTCACGGGGGCCCCGGGGCCCCCGCCGCAAACGCGTGGTGGTTGCGGGCGGCGGCTGGGCCGCGGCCTCCTTCGTTAGCAAGCTGGACCCCCGCCGCTTCGAGGTGGTGTGGATTTCCCCGCAAGACCACTTTTCTTACACGCCGCTGCTGCCGTCGGCCTGCGGGGGCAGCCTGCCCGTGGCTGCATGCACTTCGAAGCTGCGGGACTTGCTGTGCTTCGGGGGCCTCCCAGCGGCGCGGGGCCGGTACCACCGGGCCTTCGTGGAGTCTGTGGACTTGGTGCGGAAGACGGTGACTTGCAGGCCCGCGGCTGTGCCCGAGGGGCCCCCCGGGGGCCGCGGGGGGGCCCCCTGGGAGGAGCCTTTTGACTACATGGTGCTTGCTGTTGGCTCCGACGTCAACACTTTCAACATTGAAGGGGTCAAGGAACACGCGCTGTACCTCCGCACAGCCCAAGACGCAGAGAGGGTCCGGGCCCGCCTGGGGGCCTGTCTAGAAGCTGCAGCAAACCCCTCAGTGACAGCAGCAGAGCGGGAGCGGCTGCTGACAGTGGTGGTGGTGGGGGCGGGGCCCTCGGGGGTGGAAGCAGCAGCAGAAATCCGGGACTACCTCAACACCACGGGGGCCCGGCTCTACCCAGACCTGCAGCAGCACTTCCGAGTGCTGCTGCTGGAGATGGGCGCTGCGCCGCTCCCCATGTATGACCAGCAAGTGCAGCAAGCAGCAAAGGCCACGTTTCAGAAGAGCGGCGTGGAGCTGCACCTGAACACGCAGGTCACTCGCGTGGGGCCGGACTCAGTGACGGTGCGGCGGCTGCAGCCGCGAGCAGCAGCAGCAGCAACAGCAGCAGCAGCAGCCACGACTGCAGCGGCGGCTGGCGGCGGCGCCGCCAAGGAGGGCGCCGCCGCGGGCGCCGGCGGCACCTCCGCAGGCGCCGGCGCTGCTGCTGCTGCTGCTGCCGCCGGCGCAGCAGCAGCAACTCCTGCAGCAGACACCATCCCCACCAACTTCGTCTTGTGGGCCTCTGGAGTCCGCCCCACAGAACTCGCCACTGCTGTCGCCAGGGGCCTCCCCGCCCAGAGCCGCCCCCAGCGCCTCCTAGTGGACCCCGCGCTGCGGGTCTTGGGCACAGACTGTCTTTTTGCTGCTGGCGACTGCTGCACCATTGAGCCCCCCAAGCTCGCCCAGCACGCCCAGCAGCTCTTCGAAAGGGCTCAGCGGGAAAACCCCACCACCGGCGCAGGTATGCCCCCTCGCCCCTCCCCACGGACCCCACGCAGCACCCGGGGCCCCACAGGGGGCCCCATGGCCCCCAGCGGGGCCCCTGCGGGGCCCCCGCGCCCACAGAGGGGGCCCCCGGACCCCCGCAGAGAGCCCCACGGCTCGCGAAGGGGCCCCCGGACCCGTTCAGGGGGCCCCCGGACCCGCACAGGGGACCACCTGACCCGCGCAGGAGCCTAGGGCTCGCAGAGGGGGCCCCAGCGCCCACACGGGGGGGCCCACGGCCCCACAGGGCTCCGCCTGATGTGCACTGCATGCGTTTTTGCGGGGGCTTTCTGCAGGTACGGAATGGCTGCTGGCGAATGGCGAGAAGCTCTCGACATTGTTTCCCCAGGTGCACCCCAAGCGCAACAAACTCGACACCCTCGCTCCAAGGTCTAATCTCGACTTGAAACAGTTTACGGAACTTCTGCAGGTGAGGCAGCAGCTGGTTTCGCCGGGAGTTCTCGGGTGTACAGACAGCCCAGGGGCCAGCTGCGCCGTGAGAGGCGCCTGGGGGCCGCGTTTCGGAAGGAATCTTGTGTACCTTTGCAAGTTTGAGGCGGCAACTGTTGCTGTTTTTGGCGCTTAATGCCTTATTTCACGTTCTAATGCCTTAGTTCACTTTCACATTTGTTTTTGCCGCTTCGCATTCGCAGGAAATAGACAAGCGCTACGTGAGCCCGGCCCCGACGGCGCAGAATGCCCGCCAAGAAGGAATGTACCTGGCGCTGCTGTTCAACGCGTACCTGGGCTCTGGGGATGTTCCCAAGGGGGCCACGGGGGCCCCCCAGGCGGCCCCAGTGCTGCCAGCATTTGTTGACAACTGGAAGGGGTCTTTGTGCTTCCTGGGCGAGGGCACAGCAGCCCTGCAGCTGCCCGTGGGGACCTACGTGGGAGGCTTCCCGTTCACTCTGGTGTGGAAAATGGTGTATCTGCAGCTGCAGCTGAACGCCAGGGCCACCTGGCGCTGCTGCGAGGGCTGGCTGCAGACGGCGATTTTCGGCAGAGACATTCAGTGTGCAGCATCCAGCCCCAAGGACCCGAAGGAAACGCAGTAAGGCAGCAGCAAACTCTCCACGGGAGACTCAGCTGCGTCCCTACTCAGGCTGCCGTCTTAAGGCAGCTAGGGTGTCGTGAAAGGGAGGCCCTGGGGGCCCCCTAAGCGCTCCCTACCTAGGGAACCCCTGCATGTGCACTAGGTGACCCAGGGCCCCCCCTGAGGGCCCCTTTGTACTCGCGCGAAGCGCGGGTGCCTCCAATGTGGAGAGCAGAAAAGCCAAGGGCCCCTAGAGGGGCCAGAAGTACCCTCTAGGACCTTATGGTCATTGCCGAATTTGTGACGCGAAAAGCAGTCAAGGGCCCCCCAAGGCGCATGTGAGGCCACTGCATGCATGTGTAACGTAACAAGTGCAAGTTGTGGGTGTACATACAGCCCACTCACCACAAACAGCCATAACTAACGAATCGCGAACTGCGGCTGGCGCCCATGCATGCATGCATGGGGTTGAGTCCTCCGAAGTATCTGTACACCTCAGACGGTGGACTTTCATTTTCACTTTATTTGGAGAAACAGTCTGGAACAGAGAGACAGCGATTCAGGTGCACGCACGCTGCTGCTGCTGCTGCACCAGCAGCAGCTCACCCTGCAGCTGTGCGCTGCGCGCACTTAGGGGCCCGTTTTGGGGACACCAAAATGTCTACAGTGTATAGACACCCCACTTTGTACTCTGCCTGAATGAACTCCAGGGGCTGATCGGAGGCCTTAGAGGCCTCAGGGGCCCCTGGGGGCCCCAAAACAGCCTCTACAGTTTGCTGCACTTGAAGCTGCAGCGGAGAGCAGCGCGGCGGCGGCAGCAGCCCGTGCGCGGGCGTCTGCAGCAGCTGCAGCGCCAACACGCATGCAGCAGCAGCACGTGGATGCTGGCGAAACAGCAGCAGCGGCAGCAGCCCAATCGGCAGCAAGAGCAGCAGCAGCAGTAGCAGCAGCAGCAGCAGCAAGCACCGGCACAGCTTCAATCACCTGCGCAGCCTGCTGCAGCAACGGCAGTGTCGGGAGAGCCCTGCGAATGTTTGTGCTGAGTGTCGAGACACCGCCAGGCTCGAGGGAAGGCACCAGCAGCAAAATGTAGAAGAGAGCGTGCTGCAACTGAAACAGCAGAGCTCGCAGCAACAGCGGCAGCAGCAGCAACAGACGCAGGTGCAGCGGGGCTTCTGTCAAATGCAGCGAAGGGGCAACTGCAGCAAAGGCAGCTCAGCCACACACGCATAAGACACCCCAAGCAAAAAAGGAAAAGATGCAGGAGGCACTAAGAGGGAATGAAACAAAAGAGCCCCAGGTGAAGTGCAGAAGCAAGCTGTGGCGCTGTGATGCAGCAACATGCGCTCCCAGCAGCGCAGCGGGGAGCAGCAGGAAAGGCAGATAAACACACGGGAGGGCCAGCATCAACAAAACAAAAAAGCAGAAATCTGGCTAAAGGGAAGCAAAGTCAGAAGAGGAAAGAAAGAGCAGCAAAGTGCAGAAATGAAAATGATTTGGGGGCCCCTACTGCCTGTTGCGACAGCCTCTGCTGATCCTCTTGAGAAGCAGCAGCAGCCTGCTGCTGCCGGCGCCTCCAGCCCCAGAAGCAAGGGGTGCTTTCCAATGCATGCAAATAAGGATGCCCCGCTGCTTCTTTAGCTGCTGCTGTAGGCGCCGCTGTTACTGTTGCTGCAGGCGCTGCTGCTGCTAGAGTCAGTCGCAGCAGAAGCAGCAGCTGCTCCAGCAGGGCTCCCCCAAACAGCAAGGCAGGCACTCCCCCGCCAAGCAGCGCTGCAGCAGCAAAGTTTAAGGACAAGGAACGGTATGCCTGAGCAGCAACTGTGGCACTGGGCAGCAGCAGCACCGACTGCTGCTGATGCTGCTGTTGCTGCGCGTACAGCTGTTGCTGCTGCAAGCACTGCCGCGTGCGGTATATCTGCAGCAAAAGCAGCCTGGGAAAAGGAGGCAGCAACACACTGTTGCAGCACAAACTCCAGCAGCAGCAGCAACCACAGCAGCACCAGCAGCCACGGCAGCTACTCGTGTGTCTTTTCTGCCAGCAGCTCCTTTTTATGACTTTTCTTACGAAGCTGATTAAAGTGGTTACTCACTCCTTAACTAGCGCAGCCCATGAGGAATCGCTGGAACTTGACTCAAGTTCCCGCTGTTGCTGCTGCTGCTGCTGCTGCTGCGGGGAACCCAAACTATTCTGCAGCAACTGCAGTCGCGCTGAAGCTCCCAGTACACTTAGTACCTGCGAGGGAGCCAGCTGCAGCAGCGCTGGATCCCATGCGGCAGCTGAAGCTTCTGGTGGGGCTGCTGCAGCTTTTGCTGCTGCTGCAGCGAGTCGTGCAGCAACGACAGCAGCAACAGGCCCTGTAGTTCGCATCACCTGCTTTTCTTCTACAGGAGCAGCGGCGAGGGTTGCTGCAGTTGCGGTACCTGTCGCCGACGCTGCTGCCGCTGCTGCTTCTGCTGCTGCTGCTGCTGCTGCCCTGATGCGGCTCGGCAGCAGCTGCAGCAGCAGCTGCGCCTCCTGGGCAGCACTGCGCAGCCGCACCAACGAGTCCAGCAGCTCCACCAGAAACTGCAGCGGGGGCCCGCCTATTTGCTGCTGCTCTGGGAGCATTTTGGGGGGCCCCTGCAGCAGCTTGAGTTGGCAAGCTGTCCCAAAAAGGCCTCCTGTCTTGCGCTGCAGTGGCTGCTGCAGTGGCTGCTGCGGTGGCTGCTGCAGGGGCTGCTGCTGCTGCAGCTCCAGCAGGAGGCGGGAGAGAGCCAGGCGGCAAATGCGGCGCAGCAAGTCTTCAGGCGGAGTCCTGCTGCGGCTGCTGCTGCGGCTGCTGCTGCGGCTGCTTC
Source organism: Eimeria necatrix (assembly GCF_000499385.1). Taxonomy (NCBI): domain Eukaryota; phylum Apicomplexa; class Conoidasida; order Eucoccidiorida; family Eimeriidae; genus Eimeria; species Eimeria necatrix. The sequence goes on along the minus strand of NW_013651859.1, from coordinate 25,524 downwards.
TGCTGCGGCTGCTGCGGCTTTTACTGGTGGCACGAGTGTCTGTCGCTGCAGCAGCAGCTCCTTCAAGGCCCTTCCTGCGGGAAGCTGGTAACTTGCTGCTGCTGCTGCGGCAGCTGCTGCTGCACTGTAGCTGCAGCGCAGCAGCTGCTAAGAAGCGCTGCAGGGTCCCCAAAGACGCAGCCCGTGGCTGCCTTTGCATGCGCAGCTCCCTTTCCTGCTGCTGCTGCTCCAAGCAGCCGAAGCGCAGCAGCAGCAAAAGGGCCCCCCTTGCCAGCGAGGTGGAGATACACCCCAAGGAAGCAGCACAGAAAAGGAACCAAGAGACCGAGTCTACCGCAAGGAAGTGCTTCCTGAGCTCGGCTTGCTGCTGCTGCGGCAGCTGCAGCAGGGGCTCCTGAGTCTGCGGCAGCAGCCGCAGCAGGGGCAGCAGCAGCTGCTGCTCCCGCTGCAGCAAAGCTTCTGACAGCTGCAGCAGCAGCTGCTGCGGCTTATCTCCCAGCTGCCACTCCTGGCTTCCCTGCCCCCTCGCCACAACGCCCCACAAAAGAGCAGCAGACACTCCGTGGCTCCGCAGGCGGTCTTCTGCAGCAGCACCCGCAGCAGCGCTTGCTGCTGCTGCTGTTGCTGCATTTAGTGTTGCTGCTGTTGCTTCGCCTGCTGCTGGCTTTCTTACTTTTGCTGCTGCGGCTGCGGTCCTCGAAGGTCTCTTGTGGACGCCCGAATTCCTGTCCGCCTCTGTCGGGTGGCTGTTGGTAGGCGCAGCTGCTGCTGCTGTTGCTGCAGTTGCTGCTGCTGCTGCTGCTACTGCTGGGTCCGCCTGATGCGGGACAGTGGGGTTGTTGTGTTTTAGTCGGCTCTTAAGCTGCTGCAAAGCGGACTTCGTTGCCGAAAGAAACAGAGACCTGCAGGCTTTGCTGCATAGAAGAGTCCGTGCTGCTTTGCTGCTGCTGCTGTTGCTGCTGCTGCTGCTGCTGCTGCTGCTGAGTCTACTAAGAGAAGAGAGAAAATGTGCGGCGTCCCGCAGAGAAGCACTGGAGTGTATGGCTGCCAAGTGCCACTCTGCTGCAGCTACCACTGCTGCCAGCCTCTGCTGTGGGGTCTCTCCTCGCCCTCCTGCAGCAGCAGCAGCAGCTCGAAAGGCCTTCAGCAGCAGCAGATGGTGCTGCTTCAGCGCAGCGCCACACGGGGGCCCCGTATGGTCTCCAGCCGCAGCAGCAGCAGCAGCAGCAGCAGCAGCCGGGCAAACGGCGCTGATGCTGTCGCCAGTGCCCTCAGCAGAGTTGCTGCTGCTGGCCCTAGTGCCGCAGCCAGCTGCAGTGGTGCTGCTGCTGCTGCACTCCTGCAGCGCTGCAATCAGAAGGGGCCCCCAGCCCCAGGGGCCCGCAGCTCTGAGGAGCAACTCCAGCTGCTGCTGGAAGCCCCCCCAACAAAGCGGTCTGCCTTCAACGCCCCTCTCTCCACTCTCATATCCCCCCTGTTGTTTCTGCTGCTGCTGTTGCTGCCACTGCTGCTGCTGCTGCTGTTGTAAGGTGATCCCTCTGATATATGGGCGGCCCCCTGGCTGCTGCAGCGCCTTCTGCAGTGTGCAGCTGCCCCAGAGGCGCACTTGCTGGGTCTGGCCTTCTGGGGGCCCCAGCAGCCGGCTGCAGCAGGGGGCCCCCAGGGCCTTGCCGGGGCCCCCTTGAGCTCTGGCCGGCGCACCCAGAGGCCTTTCCGTTCGAGCTGCTGCTCCCGAGGGGCCTTTCGGGGATCTCCTACGTGCTGCTAGCAGTCTTGATAGGCCTCGAGAGGGGAACATCTATGGCACTGCTGGGGGGGCCCCCATGGTCCATGTGGGGCCCCTGAGTGGGGCCCCTGATCTAGGACTCGGGCCCCTTGGAAGCACCGACAAGCCGCAGATGCTCTTTAAATGCTTTTAAAACGCCTTTATTGTTTATTTAACTCAAAATACAAGCGCGCCTGGAGGCTCGAGACGCCGGTTGTGTGTACAAAAGCCCCCATCAGACCCAGGGGCCCCCAGGTGACTCTTCGGGGGCCTCTCGGGGCCCCCTAACAAAAGTAGGGGCTCTGTTTCTGGGACCGTCTGTGACTTTGCCTCCTTTGTATGTGCAATAATGTTACACACAGAGCTGCTGCGCCCTTGTGTTACACTTGAAGGTTTCCAAGTACAGCTGCAGGGGAGCAGCAGGAACGCCCTCACAGGGCAGCTAGCTGCACAGGCCCCAGCTAGCTAGCTAGCCTACCAGGTAGCTAGCTGTATCGCTAGCTGCTTAGCCAAACCTCCTGGCTAGCCAATGGCACTACAAACTACACTCACCATCCGCAGCAGCAGCATCAGTAGCAGCAGCAGCAGTAGCAGCACAGCAGCGGCAGCAGCAACCCTAGTCACGCGGGCGAATGGCCGCGGGTCCCTTTAGCTCCACAGCGCTCTAGTTATACACAAGCACACACGCCGCCCCTTTCGCTGCACGGGGGCCCCTGCTGGGGCCCCCGAGCTGCACAGAATTCCCTGATGGGGCCCCCAGCAGCAGAATGCCTGGAATGGAGGCCCCCCCGTGCTGCAGCATTTGGAAGCAAATAATCCTCCCAGCAGTTTGCCGTGACTGGCTGCCGCTGCTTTTGGCTTTACCGCACTCTGCTGAGCCCCGAGGAGCCCCCAAGTAGACAAAGTACAGGAACACCAGCTGCCAAACTGCTGCTGCTGCTGCTGCTGCTGCTGCCGCTGCATGGCTGTCTCGCCCAGGGCCCTGCTCAGGGGGCCTGACCTGTCTGCCAATTTCGTCACTCCGTGGAGAGGACGCTCCTGATGAAAGAAGCAGAGAAGGCAGGTAGGCAAGCTCTTGGCGGCGGCTGTCACGGCAGCAGCAGCAGCAGCAGCAGCAGCAATACCAGTAGCGGCAGCAGCAAGTTTCTAACTGGCCTCACTCGATCTGTTTCGGCGAAAGAAGAAGTTGTATGCTGAAGTCTGCTGCTTCGTTTTTGTGCCCTTTCGCGCCTGTCTCACCTGCACCCCAAACGAGCCCATTCTGCTGCATTTGCTGCTGCAGTCGCTGCTGCAACTGCTGCTGCAGTTGCTGCTGCAGTTGCTGCTGCAGCTGCCTGAACGCCTAAGTGCTGCCTCTCCTGCGGCTGTAGCTGGCCGGGCTAAGGAGAGCAGGAGGTGTCTTCTAATTATTTTATAAGAATTTTATTTTTACAAGAAAGACCTGAAGCACTGGAGGCTCTCACTACAGATTTGCTGCCTTTTGGGCCCCCCCAAATATCCCTACGGGACTCTGAGGGGCCCCTAGATGCCCAAACAGGACTTGGGGGCCCCCACATGCCTCTACGTGGCTTTGGGGGCCCCCCGCATGCTTCTATTAGGGGGCCCCCTAAACTCTTTTGCGGGGCTTTGGGGGCCCCCTGAATGGCCCCAGGGGTCCTTGGGGGCCCCTTATATGTCTCCCATTTGGATTCACTTAAAAGCTTACTTGGGTCTTCATCTGTATCGTTGGTCTCCTGGAGGATGGAGACTTTTCGGGCGTTTGTGAGCTGCAGCAAAACCACACCACAGCAGCAGCAGAGAAGGCGTGCTGTCCCTACTGCAGCAGGAGCAGCAGCAGCAGCAGCTGCTGCTGCTGCTGCTGCGCGTTTCTACGCCTCCAGCAAACTTCTTTTCCCTGGTGGCTTTCTCTAGACTCCAATTACCATAAGCGTCGTGAGAAAGGCCCGGCAAATTTCATAGCGGGGCTTCCCCCGAACTAGAGAAGCAAATGTGGCAGTAGGCCTGCTGCTGCTGCTGCTGCTGCTGCTTGAGGCTGGCTCAGCTGCCTCAGGAGACGCAGCAGCAGCAGCAGGCGCCTCGCTAGACGCCTCCGCGCCCGCTGCAGACACAGGCGTCTGCAGCAAAAAAGCAGCAGCAACAACAAATAGACGAAGGATGCAGGCAGCAGCGCTCAAGTGTTTTCTGTCGTGCTGCCCCTTTTAGGAAGACGGAAGTGAATTTGGACTGCAAGATTACTTGCTGCTGCTGCTGCTGCTGCTGCTGTTGCTGCAGGCGGAGGGCGTCCCTAAGTAGAGACTGTTCGCTGGCCCGAATATCGAAAGAAGGGAGAGACTGCAGTGTCAGCAAACGGTCCTCCAAGTATGCGTTCCAGCGGGCCACCCTGCAGCAGCAGCAGCAGCAGCGGCAACAGCAGCCGCAGCAGCAGCACCGGCAATCGCATCGGTTACGAAATGGCAGCAGCGGAACCCAAAGAACGAGCAGTTTCAGAGGCAGCAGCAGCAACACAGTTGGCGGTCATAGCTAGCAGCTAGGAGAAGCAAACAGAAGCAGCAAGTAGGAGTTTCAAGCAGCAGAAGCAGCATAAAAGGCTCCACCTCATTTGTATGGCGAGTTCCTCGTCTGCTGCTGCTGCAGCTGCTGGGCCCCCTTCTGCGTGTTTAGCTGCTGCAGCAGCTGCTGCGTTCAGCTCCTGGGACACAGACACAGCGCCTGCAGGTGAAAGTCCATTAATTCTGGTTTGCTGCTGCTCCTGGCTGCGCACTGCAAAGAAAGCAGCCTGGCCCTGCCACAAGAGGCTCCCAGCAGCAACAGCAGCAGCAACAGCAGCAGCAGCAGCAGCGGCAGGCAGGCTGGAAGGGCAGCTGCCGATCCCCAGAACTGCAGAAAGTACAAAAAGACAGAAGCAGCAAAGACGCAAAACGCACCGCCAGCCGTTCGCGCTGAGCCCGGCGAATCTCCTCTTCTATTGCTGCTGTTTCCTTTGCACTCAAACGCAGCTCCCCACAAGTGGAGGCATCGGCATCCTCTTCCTGCAGCGGCAGCAGCAGCAGCAGCAGCAGCAGCGACAACGGCGGATCTCGCTGCTGCTGCAGCTGCAACAGCGCCACTCGCTGCACAAACAGCGGACCGAGCTGCTACTGGAGCAGCAAAAGCACCGCCCGCTGCAGCAACGGCAAGTCGGGCTGCTGCTGCAGCAACAACTGCACCACCAGCTGCAGTAACGGCGGGCCTGGCTGTTGTTGCAGCAGCAACAGCACCACCAGCAACAGAATCGGCAGCATCACAGCAGCAGCAACAACAGTACCACCGGCAGCAGCAAGGGCGGATCTAGCTGCTGCTGCAGCAACACAGCAAGTCGCCTGAGCACGTTCCGCAGATCGGGCACTGCACGTGCAGAAAGACAGACACTGGAAGCAGCAGCAGCAACCCCAGCAGCAGCAAAAGTAGCAGAGCCCGGAGCAGCAGCAGCAACGAATAGTGGGCGTACGAATTCGTCGGCAAATGGCTCGTCGTCTCCTTCTCCCTCTAGCACTAGTAATGACTCCTCTGCTGCAGCAGCTTCTGCCTGTGCCGCTGCTGCTGCTGCCGCCGCTGCTTCGGCTGCTGCAGCTGCCTCGGCTGCTGCTGTTGCTGCTGCCGCTGCTGCAGAGGAACTCAGAACGCGCACCCGCGGAAGTACCAACCGGGCTTGTCGCCTGCAGGCTGCCCGCTGCAGCCACACCAGCAGCACCGGCAGCAGCAGCAGCCCCCTTGCAGAGGGTGCTGCAGAAGCAGCAGGCCCAGAAGCAACCAGCCCGCCCGCAGCAGCAGCAGCAGCTGCTGCTGCTGCTTCTGTAGTGCCCCGAAGCATATATCCTGCCCTGAGTGTAGGCATTCTTAAGAAAGCCAAGGGCTGGGGATTCAGAAGGGCCTCCCCTACCTGCAGCCTGAGGGCCTGCTTCCTCGCCAAGAAGCATTCTCTCAGTCTCAGCAGCAGCAAGTCGTCGGCCCACCGCCACCGCTGCATCCACTGGAGCCGCTGCTGCTGCTGCTGCTGCTGCTGCTGCTGCTGAGAATTCAGCGGGGGACAAAACAACTGCCCAAGCAGGCGGGCGTGGGGGGCCGCGGGCATTCTAATGTTAGGGTACCCTGGGAGCGTGCTGTAGGGGGGGCCCCCCAGGGGGGCCCCCGGCTTGCCGCAGGCGGCCCCCCCCTCCTGGGTCAGCCAGGGCGGCGGCGGGGGCCAGAAACCCCTCAGAAGGGCCCCCTGCCCCTCCTTTGTGGAGGCCCTGTGAACTAAAAGTGCAGCTCCAGGGTCCTGCAGCAGCAAGTCCTCAGCTGGGCTCCCCAGGATGCTGGCGGGGGGTGCCCTGAGCCGCGCAGCAGCAACCGACACGCGCGGCAGCCCCACAGTTCGAAGCAGCAGCACCGCAAGCAGCAGCAGCAGCAGCAGCAATGGGGGGTGAGGCAGAGGCTCCCGTTAGTGTTGCAGGGGCCCCCACGAAGGCCCAACGCTACCAATTAGACTTAAACCCACCTGCAGGTGGGGCCCCCCCGGGGCCCCTGATTCTCTTTGGGGTCTTCGCACGTCGTGGGCAAACTCATGAGGAAGTCTCGGCAGCGCCTCTTGGGGTCTCTGGGGGGCCCCTGGGGGCCCCCTGCGCCCCCGGCTGCTGCCCCCTGGAGCAGCTGCTGCAGCACAATGGCAGTGAGGGGCCCCCCGGGGCCCCCGCTGCGCGGAAGGGCCCTTAGCCTTTGCCTCGCCATTAGGAACTCTACATGGAGGCGGGCTGAAGCCGAGAGGCCCCCCGTGAGCCCTTCATCAGAATGCGGGGTTAGAGGGGCCCCCAAGAAGTCGTCATAGAGAACTGCAAGAACAAAACGACGCAGCAAAACCCAGCCAGTCATTCGCAAGTCTGTAGCTCCCGTGCTGCTGCTGCTGCCGCTGCTGCTGCTTCTTGCGCTTTAATGGCTTTGCTGCGTGCGCCTTCATTGCTGCCGTGTGTCTGTTGTGCCTCTTACAGTTAAGGAAGGCAAGGCGGTGCAGAGGGGGCCCCTCGGGGGCCCCCGAGGCCCCCAAGGGGGCCCCCTGGGGCATTTCTTCTTCCGGAAGGCCAAGAGCGGCCCGCAACTCCGGCATATCGAAAGAAGCTGAGTTCCAAAGGGCCTCCTGGGGGGCCCCTCGAGACTCCTGCAGCAGCTGCTGCACCCAGCAGTCAGGGGCAGGGGGGTTCTGGGGAGTGAGGGCCCCTTGGGGGCCCCCAGCCGTCGCCTGGGGAGGCCCGCCGAAGCCAGGGGGGCCCCTTAGCTGTGCTGCAGCTGCTGCAGGGAAACCCTCCTGAAGCTCCCCTTGAGCGGCAGCAGCAGGGGGCCCCTGCGCCTCTGGCTCTGGGGCCACTGCAGGGTCGCATGCAGAAAAGAAGTCTGGGTACTCTTCCCAGCTGTCGCCGATCTCTGCTGCTGCAGCAGACTGCAGCAAAGAGCGGGCGGGGCCCCCTGGGGGCCCCCCAAGGGCCCCCTGGGAGCCACTCTTCTGGGCGCGGCAGGGGCCCCCTTCACACAAGTCAAAGTAAGCAGCTGCATCTGAAGAAGTGGCCAGGATGCCCCCTGTTTCTCTGTGCACCTTGAGGCTCGTTACCTGGAGGCCCCAAACAGCAGCAGCAGCAGCAGCAGTGGCAGCAGCAGCAGCAGCAGTGCAAGATGGCTGCTGGCTGAAATCGTGCGCCTGTTCTGCCCCAAAAGAATTTGCTGCTGCCCCATCCTTTGCACTTACCCGCAGCTCCCTCAGCTCATTGTAGGCAGTCCTAGGGTCTTCATCTGCATCCATACTCACTGCTGCTGCTGCTGCTGCTGCTGCTGAGTCTGTGGGTCCGGGGGCCCCCAGGGGCCCCTCTGCTGGCTGTGCAGCAGCCCCCTCATCCCGCTGTCTTGCTGCCACTGCTGAGGGGCCCCTAAGAACTGCAGGCAACTGAACCAGGTCAGGGGCCCGGGGCCCCTGGGTCCCGGGGGGCCCCTCTTTGCGAAGCACTGGAGGGGGCTCTGGCAGCAGCAAACAGGGAGCCGATCCCAGCTGCTGCAGCGCCTGTTGTCTGAGCTGCTGCAGCGAGAGGTGTGTAGCTGCAGGGGCCCCGCTGCGCCCCTGAGGGTTGCCTTCAAGCCTTTGCTGCTGCTGCTGCTGCTGCGCGTGCTGCAGCAGATTAAACGCCAGCGCATGCAGCTTTTCTATGCGGAGGCCCCAAACAGCTGCTGACCTCTCCACCAGCATTGCAGCGTGAGAGAACTTCATTGTGTGGGCGGGGGCCCCCGGGGTGGAGGGGGCCCCCTCCCGTGGAGACAGAGCAGCAGCAGGGGACCCCTCGGGGGGCCCCTGCCCAGCATGCTCCATTTCTATGAGGCCTTCCTCAGTTAGGCGCAGGAAGTCAGACAGGAGGCTCCCGAGGTCGTAGTCCCACACGCCCTTTGCTGCTGCTGCTGCTGCTGCAGTCCCGTGGGGGGCCCTCAGCAGCAGCTGCGTCACTTCGTTCAGAAACGCATCTACGGACTCCACGGAAAGGTCCGCTGAGGACCCACCGTAGGGGCCCCCATCGGGCCCGCGTTCTTTCTGGGAAGGCATCTGGGGGGACCCCATGCCTCAGCTAGCCGCTGGCCAGTTGCCTCGTTCTACACACATAGTGGGGGGCCCTTGTCGCCCAGCAGGGGGCCCCTCTGCAGAGGAGGTCGGCCCAGAGGCACCTGAGGGTGTTTTGACAGTCAAGCCCGGCAGAAAGGAATTTCTTTGGGGGCCCCTTGTGGGGCCCCTGAGGGCCGCTCGGCCTCCTTTAAAGGGCCTCTACACCTCCCCCAGAAGAATGCTGAGCCCCCTTGACAGGCTATTAGTCTAAGACGTCACGCCAAGGGGCCTGGATGGCTGTGAACGGCTGCAAGTGACTTTCTGGTGGAGCCTGGGGGCCCCGGGGCCCCAAACCCCTCGTGTGTGAGCCTCGAGAAGGAGGGCAAAGGTCCTCCTCTTGAGTGAATTGGCCTTGAAATGGCCCTTTGCGGATGCATGCAATTGCATGCAAGCTGCTGAGCGCAGAAAAGGAACAAGCGCACGGAGTGGCTTGGCAAGGTCCCCTGCAGCCGCCACTGACCCGGTCGTGTGCCCAACCACCCTACGCTTGTCTTTGGGAAAATACCGCCTCCTACACAAATTAGGCTTTTATTTTGTTTGAAACTGCATTATATTTCTCATTTTACGCGCTAGGAAGGCAGAAAAAGGCTCTTGAGAGCCGGAGCAAGGCAGCTGTTGCTGGTCTTCGCTGCCAGCTGGCACCGGGCAAGAGGGGCCCTCGGGGCCCCTCCAGTTTAGCCCTCAGCTGCGCCAATTTGGGGCTTCGGGGCCCCCAAAGTTGACTTTGTGTTTAGTGGGTGGACGCTGCGCTGCACGGGGGCCCCAGGGCCCGCAATTGACAATGGTGCTCCTCAAGGTTTTAAGGAAAACAAAGGCGAGAGAGAAAGAACTGCGGATTCTAATGCTGTGCGCCTCCCCACCTCCACAAAGCCCTTAGCTGGGGCCTATACTGGGGCCTCCAGAGGCAGACTACGGCTGTAGCAGCAGCAGCACACTCAGTGGGGCCTCTGCGGGGCACTTGGGGGCCCCCAAGAGGCCCTCCTGTTGAGACTAAAGGGGCTAAAGGTGACACACAAGCCCAGAAAAAGCCCCCGGCTGGAGGCCACGGACAATGGGCCACGCAGAAGCCCTCTTTGAGGCTGTCTGCATTGAATAGGCTTTTGCCCTGCGGCTTATGCTGACTGTGGCTGTGTGCAAGTTGTTGTTTGCTTTCCTCTGAAGAGCCGAGATGGCACCCTTAGAGGATGAACTTGGCTGTTTCTTTAGAAATGCATGCACCTTGGTTTTTTTCCATTTATTTATTTATTACTCTGTCATGTTCTTTTGTCCTTGCAGCGGTCTGGACGCGGCGGGGAAAACAACATTTGTGCGGCGCCTGAATGGCTCTGAGGTGGACTCTGTAGCACCCACTCTTGGGTTCACAATATATCCTTTTTCTTTTCAAGGGTCAGTGGGATTTTCTTGCCTAAAAAGTCCAAGGCCTTTTAAAGTCTTGGACCTTTTAAAGTCTTAGACTTTGCTGCGTAGGCCTGGCGCCCACGCAGGCATTCGCGGCCCCCCCTCCAGCTGCCCGCCTCTCCAGACAGTGGCACTTGTGTCGATTTGTTTGTTTTAATTTCCTTTTTAGATAAGCTCCTAAGCTTTTCTGAGCACCTGGATGCTGCCTGTGGGTGCTGCGGCGCGCATGTATTGCGCTGTTTTGATTATTTTTGATTTTTTGCAAATTCACGTTTTTCAGGTTTCGACTCAGTGTGTGGGACGTGGGGGGCCAGCGGACTATTCGCGCCTTCTGGAGGCATTACTTCGAGTGTACAGACGGTCTTATCTGGGTGGTGGATTCCGCAGACAGAGACAGAATGAAAATTTGCAAAGAAGAACTGCACAGACTGCTGAAGGAAGAGGTAAGCGCAAAGATGAACTCCAGCACACGAACCTTAACAAGCAAGCAAGCCTTTTCCATAAATGCAAATAACTGCAAAGACACGCAAGCCATTTATGTACAATTAAGTACAAGAACGCACGAAAGGCATCCCGCGCCAATTTGGTAGCTACAGGCACACGCAGAACGCTGCTTTTCTTCTCTTTTCCCTTTCGCCCGCACCGCGTGCCTTCGCTTTGCCTAATCCTCTCTGCCACTTTTTCGCCTTATGCCTTAAGGTGTTGTCAGTGTCTTCTAGTGCGCGGCGTCTCAGCTTCTGTGCGTCTGTGGTCTGCCTGGCTTGACCTGCATGTGTGGCTTTGCCTGTTCTTCTTGGCGTAACAAAGATCATTCTTTTTCCCTGTTCAGCCCCATAAGGCCTTTAAAGTGCCAATTACAGTGATTTATAGAGAGAAATTGAGAAAAGGCATTAGGAAACAAGTCAGTCAGCCTCTTCCCAAGCTGCTGTGGCTCTGTCTGCAGCGCCTCGCCGGAGTTCCCGTGTTGATCTTAGCGAACAAACAAGATGTGCCCTCTGCCCTTTCGCCTGAGGGAATCAAAGAAGTAAAGCAGCTGCGGGCTCAGGGATGAGGGTTTGGGTTTGTGTGGCTCCCAGCAGCTGCAGCGCCGCCACCAGGCAGCGCCTCTGCTGGTCCTAGCGGGCAGTCTGAGGCGCTTACACTTGGGTGTACATACAGCAGAACAACACAATACAGGACGAGTTCAGCACTCGGTCTACTTGGGCAGATCAGATCTGTTATGTGCCAGTCTGCGGCTGTCTTTCAGGCTCTGGGACTCTCAGACATGAGTGTGTCTCGCCACTGGGCGGTCATCCCCTGCAGCGCTAAGAACGGAACAGGCCTCTTGGAGGGCATAAGTTGGTTGGTGTCGGACATTGCCAACAGAGTGTTCATCAAGCTCTAGCTTTTTTCTGAAGATACAAATGCGTGCAAAGCATTCAAGAGGCCCTAGCTTTCACTCTAGCTTCAATTAAGATACAAATGCCAGCACGTATTTGTCAGGCCTGCAGAGTAGCTGAAGCCACAAAGATAGGAGGACCCACGCACCGACACAAAATAAAATTAGCCGCATCCACACTTTGGGGCCCCCAAGAGCGAGCGCCTGGGGGCCCCCCAGTACAAGGAGCAGCCCCGTTCGGCATATGGGGGCCCCGTCTTGTTTCTAGCCGCTTTTCTGAGGCCCCAGTGGAGGCGCCTCGAGGCAAATAAACGGAGCCCAGTGGGCTGTACAGACACCCCAATGCAGTCTGCTGCATTCACTTTAGAGGTGTGTTAGTACACCAAGTAGATGCTGCAAGCAGCTGTGTGTTGCTGCTGTGCATTTGTGGCTCCAGCTGTAGCCAACTGGCTGTTGTAGAGACACACTGCGGAGTGTAAGAGCACCTCAGTGGGGGCCCTTCACACGCCTCGTTTGTGTGGACGGCTCCTCTCTTCCGGCGCTCGACTTGTGAAAATAAATACATTTGCGTATGCCAAATAGATATCTATTAATTTACACATATTTTTATTCCCCCTGTGCATGTTTGCTACAATCACGAACGAAAAGACAAGTTCCCTGAGAACCCGTAAATTGTCAGAGAGACTCAGCGAGGGCAAAGAGGGCCTCCACCCAGAGGCGCACGACGGAGTTGAGGGCGGACTGGGTGGCAGGGTTGAAAGATAAGAAACAGCTGAGTCGGTCCAGAGGGCCTCTCGTTAGCTGCCACTTGATGAGGGCCTCTGCAGTGTACAGGGCGTCTTCCCCCCCAGTTTCCTGTGGCAGCAGGTCTGCCACATCTGCTGCAGCAGGCAGGGTCAGCTCCAGAAGGTCTTCGGGGGCCCTCAGCAAGGACAGCAACTGAGCCTTGGCCTCCTTCAGCTTTGCGTCTTCGTTGCTGGAGTTTCCCTGTCTGTACACCTCAAGAGCGAGGGCTACGGGGGGCTCGCCTTCGTCAGTGGTTAGGTGTGCCTTCACAAAATCTATTTCGTTTCCTGTGGCCTCGAAAAACTTGTCAATGGACCCGAACTCGCAGGGCACACTGTTGCCAGAACAAGCAGCAGCATGGACAACTCCAGCTATCTGCTGCTCCCGAGACTCCCCAGCGGTGGTGGGGGCCCCCTCTGCAGCTTCCTGCAAATGGCCCGGGGGCCCTGCAGCGTCGCTAGGGGTGGAGGGGGGCTTTTCTGCGTCTCCTGAGGGGGCCTCATTAGACGTGTAGACTCCGAATCTCCCCGAATGCACAGAGACGAAGACAGTAGGTTGAAACTGGCTCAAAAGGGATATCAGAATTTGTACTTCGGGTTGTTGCGGGGCCCTCGGGTACTTTGAGTGGTCTTTCTCTGCTGCTGCTGCCGAGTCGCCACTCTGCCCCCAATTCCTATTAAAATCTACTCCCCTTGGGCTGCTTCGCATGCAGTAGGCCCCCTGAAACGAAAGCAACGCAGCAGCCCTGTGGCATGCAAGCCGTGGAAGCCGCAGGCACTGTGTGTCTACTTTGCAAACCAAAGATAAGGCATTCTAAAGTGAAAAGATCTGCAAAAGAGGGCCCATTTTAAGGATTGTCTCTTCTTTTTGATGATTTTTCTGCAAAGATTCTCGATAGGGGCCACCCAGGAAGGCTCCGCTTGCCTGTTCAACTGCGCGCCTCGCTGGAACGCTGACTGCAAGTACTGCCATGACATGCAGCTTCTGCCTCAGTGCCTCAGCACTGTAGCCTTCGGGGGCCTCTTGGCCGCTGCATAAGGCCTTTAGAAAGGCAAAAACGACTTCGGGGGCTACCAACTCCCTTGGGTGGTCTCCGGGCAGCAGGAAGAGCCGCTCTGATGGGTTAGGGCTTTCCTTCAAGTGAAAATAGTCAACCTGCGGAACAGCGCCGAAAGCTGCATGTAAGTGTTGAAATGTTTGGAAGGGAATGGAAGGAATAAAAAAGGAAATTAAAAATCCCTGTCCTGCATCTTTACAGTGTCTGCGATGCAGGAAATAGACGAAATAAACGAACAGGAAATAGACGAAGTAAACGAACATCATCAGACCCACCGTCACGCCATCGAGGGTTGCTTGGTGCACAGAAAGGCCGCAGGACTTCCCCAAAGCTCGGAGCTCCTTCTGCATGCTATCATACGAGTGGTAGAACTCAGGCAAGGCGTAAACTGGGGCGCCTCCGTTTGACGAGTCTTCGGAGTTTGCGTGTGGCTCTGCAGCTGGTGCTCCCATGGCTCTCTGCTCGCGCTGAGCAAAACGCCTTACAGCATTTGCTCCAAGGTGGCTGAGGGCTGCGCTTGCAAGGAGGATCAGCCAGGTGGCTTGCAGCAACGGGCCCCTCATCATGCCTCTTGGCTCTATGGCCTAGGATGGCAGCTGTTTGGGGAGGCAGGCGGCCAATGTTGAGCCTGCGGGGCAGGCTTGATAGACCTCTTACTTAAAAGAAAATGAAAATTGACTCCTGCAGCTCAGGAAGGGGGAGCCTTGCCACGCTAGTGCACATCGTGTTCAAAGTGTGCATCGAAACGGGAGAGCCGAACGCGCCGCGGGACTCGGAGGAAACCCCAAGTATACAAGCATTATGAGGCAGCTTCACTGAAATGGATTTTAAATTAGTTCACCTTGCAGCAGCTAAAGGAGGAGCATCAGGCGGACTTCAGCTGGCTACAAGACAAGTGCGCCGCTGAGCGGTTTGCGGTGGTGTAGAACGGCAAGGCAGGAAGAAGCAATCAAGAGCACTTTTTCCCTTTCTGCAATCTTCTGAAATTCGAAATAGTATTATTTGACTGCAAAAGTCGTAGAAGGCGCCTATTTTCTCAACATGGCGCTCCCGTTTCTTCCCGCTTGCTGCTGTTTTAGACCGCCGCCGAGCTGAACAGGGGGAAGGCATCGGCGCAGCGGGAGCAAGGGGGCATTTTGGCGGACAAAAAAAATTATATCAGCCCTTCTAGAACAAATTGTATTTCTATTTTTTATTACCTTGTAGGGATCTCTATAGGGCCAAGCATTTCTTGATGTGACAGTGCAGACTGCTGCGTTTGCGGTTCATTGGGAGCATCGTCCCACGGTTCTGTACATTTCACAGTGGAAACCTTGCGTTCATGCAGAGCAGTTTCTTTTTTCGATTATTTTTAGTGAAACAGAACTGTTTGAGCGCTGGTTTGACGCTGCAGAATGCCCAGCCGCGCACAGCCACAAACTGGGAGTAAACACAACAACGGAAGGCCCCGAGTTTCACTACAACGGAAGGCCCCGAGTTTCAAATATAAGTCAAGACCCGGCTCGCATACACCTGAACCCCGTACACTCTGCGTGCAAAATTTGCTGCAGCCTCCACTTTTCGCCGCAGCTAGCTGCAGCTAGCAGCAGCTAGCAGCAGCTAGCTGCTGCGGTGCTCCTTCACACAGCACGTAACTACACAAAAGAATGTTTGAAGCAACAGTGCTTGCCTAATATCTCTATACAACACTGTGCGCCGCGGCCAACGGGGGGCCAGCCAGCAGTTATAGGCCTTTTGGGCACAATTGGTGTGGGAACTAAAGTTGCTGCTCTCCTCTTGCCGCTGCAGCGGCCTCTCTGTTGACTGTGCATTGAACTAAAGTCAGAGGCAAATGGCTGCAGAGTGGCCCGCGTAAGCAGGACTAAAAAGCTTAAGTTTGGCGGAAAGACCCGCAGCAGCAGCAGAAGCATTCACAAGTACAGAAAAACTGTCGGATTGCCAGATAAGGGGAGGAAGAGAGACTTCAAAGAACCAAATTAATCAACTAAAAAGTTTCATTTGAAGTGAAGACTAACTAGAGTCCAGAATTCCAAACGGGAAGGGGCTCTGGGCCCGGCGTTTGCTGCTGCGGCGCCGCTGCAGCATCTGCAGCAGCGCAGCAGACTGCAGGTTGTTCAGGGCGTGCAGCAAGAAGGACAGCAGCAGCGACAGCAGCGCAGCACTTGAGTGCTGCGTGTCTTTCAAAATCAGAGGAGGCCCCAGGCCCCAGGCCAGCCCCTGCAGCAAAGCTGTCAGCCAGCGGTTGGCGCGAATGCAGCAATTTGCTGCAGCAGCACGGCGGGACTGAAAAGGACTTTTTTCAGAAAGTGGAAATGACTCAAAATGGGCGAGCGCGAAGAGCGCGGAGCATGCAACCACAACTGCTGGGCTGTACGGACACCTGAATGCTGCACAAACGCCTTTGGCCCGCCGCTCCCTCAGCCACTTCTTTTCATCTTCACTTTCTTGCAAAGAAGCCGCACTGCCCCCTTCTTTGCGACTCTGCTGCTCCGCTTTCGCAGCAGCAGCCGCGCGGCCGCCCGCAAGGCCCCCAGCAAGGCCTGCTGCCCGGGACAGCAGCAGCGGCAGCAGCAGCCTGAACTCGAGCTCCTCAAAGAAAGGGCCAAGCAGGACCTGCTGCAGCCAGGGGCTGCTGGGGCAGACGCGGGAGAGCAGCCAGGAGTGGGCGCGGGCGTGGAGGGCCCCCAGGGCCCCCAGGGCCCCCAGCCCGCGCGGCAGACGCACACAGAGGCCCCGGCGAGACAGCCACAAGTTTGCTGCGAGGCCCCCAGCCACTGACACGGAGCTCAGCAGGTGCGCCAGCGCTAGCCGCAGCAGCAGGGCGGCCCAGCCCGGCTGCAGCGGCTGAGCTTCCGCTGCAGAAAGCTCCAGGCTTCCCCCAGA
Source organism: Eimeria necatrix (assembly GCF_000499385.1). Lineage (NCBI taxonomy): Eukaryota > Apicomplexa > Conoidasida > Eucoccidiorida > Eimeriidae > Eimeria > Eimeria necatrix. The sequence continues at coordinate 9,608 of NW_013651859.1, read as the reverse complement.
GTCAAATCTCCGGAGAAAGGCTACTGAGACAGTCTCGCCATTCTTTAATGCCGTTTTCTGTAAATACGAGGGGAGGGGAGGAAGGAAGGAAGCGGGAATCGTTCGCTGTGCCCATTCTTCCCCCCTAGCAAACAGTTGCTGTCGATGCTGGGGGCTGTCACTTGTCGGCAGCTCTCGCTGCAGCTTCTTCTGCGGCTTCTTTGCAGCTTTCAAGCAGCAAACTTTAGAGAAATAAACCAATTGGGAATGTTCCGCCTCTGTTTCGCAGTGCCTTCCCCCTCGGGCTGCAGCAGACAGCAACCCCCCAGGGGAAAACGCTCCCGGCTGGCAATGCGCGCTGCACCTGCGGCCCGCTGGTCTGAAAGAAACTCCTGTGCATTCTAAAATGGAGAATTGAAATGCGCAAAAGAATAAAAGGGGCAGAAACATCAGCTGATCTCGGTACTCTGCTGACCTGCTGCCCGCTGCGCTGCGCCACTCGCCTCAAACCTTATTCCTGCGGCGTCTCATGAAGGAGCCATCAGAGCTTCGACGTTTCTAAAGACCTCTAATTCACATATTATTATAATTTCTAAGACTTCTGTGCTGGTTGCAACTTCTCAGACAGACTGCTAAAAGGGCTTGGCCAGCCGCTCGGCGAGGCCCACGCTAGGCTGCCACTGCCCCCTGCGTAAATTAGTTGGTCTTTTTCTTGCAATTTTTTCAAATATATCATATCTGAATAGTTGGAGGGGCACTACTTCAGTTATGTTAGGGCAAGACAGTCTCGTTCGTTAGTCGTACGTGCGACATTACGAATATGACAGAATAAGACTTGGTGATTCGGAAAGATGGAGCGCTGCCGAACTCCATGAGGCTCACGAATCATTGCCTCTTGGATAGTGACAGAAGGGCTGCTGCATAGAACGGCTGTAGCCGCTGCAAGAGAAGCCCCTGAAACTTGAACAGTAGGCAGTGATTCAACAAAAGCAGCAGCAAGTGGCGTGAGAGCAGCTGCTTCGCCGATTCTATTGATCACTGCGTAATTAGTGCTGCAGTTGGCGAGCGCTTTCTTTCTTTTTGAAGGCTGCAGTGGTTTACGCAGCAGCGTTTTGCTGCTGTTCGCTGGCGGCCTGAGCCCGGAGCTGCTGCACGAGCAGCGCGGCTCTGCCTCTTCGCAGATCTGGGTCTATTGCAACTGCCTGGGACTCTATAGCTGCGAGGTTTTCGCCTCTTTTCATTTTAATGTAGCCGTTTCTCCCCCAGTCGTTGCCCCAGGTGCTGCGCGGGAGGGTGAGGGGCTGAGCGTTGCAGCGCAGCAGAGCCAGTGACCCGCTTACTTGCGAACCACCCAGAACTTGCGGGTGGCCATGCCGGGCATCCTGGGTCTGCGTTTGTTTTTCCATTTTGTTTTGCAATTATTGTTTTGAGGCTAAGAACACGTACGGGTCTTCGCCCCAGCCCACGATTGCTATTGCGTGGTTCGTGTATTCCCACCCTGGTAGAGTCCCGGGGTGAAGCTGCTGCACAGAGCCCGAGAGAAAGCTGCACAAACCTGTCAGCCCCTTGTTGGGCGAGTCGCACAGCTTCCCGTGATCCGAAGGCTTCACATCGAAAAAGCCATCCTCGTAAAGAAAAAGAGCGTCAGGGGCGTCGAGGGCCGCCACAACAGGCCTACGGGAGTGGCATAAGAGAGGTGGCCGACGCTGGGAAAGGGTCAGCCGCACCCGTGGTTGTATATTTCCTCCATGATCTTTTCTTCGTTGCAGCCCTCGTAAAAGCCACCCACGTAGTTATACTCCTGAGCGTACCTGCAGCAAGTTAGAGGCGCTTCACTGCAGCAGAACTTGCACAAAAAGGCGGAGAGTTGCTGCGCACCAGCGGTCTTCCGGTGCGCAGCCGGGGGCTGATTCCGCGGGAGAGCGGAGGAAGTTTCCAAGGCTGCGCAGAGGGATTGTTGCAAGAAAATACCATTTTTCGAGTCGAATTTGAAAAGGAATTAAGTGACCCACTGCATTAGACACGGTGCAACTGATGGGTTGTGCGTTGCCATGTATTTCTGGCATTCTTCTGTCGCGATGCCGAACTCCTTCGCGTGCTTCCCGACCAGAAAAGGAAAGCCCCCGTCGCAGCCTTGATTGAATGGCTACACCAACGTCGCAATTCAAGATTTAAATGCAAAATGAGCAGCAATTTGCGCTGTGTTCGTCCAACTTACTGAACAGCTCAGGACGCTTTGTGCAGAAAGCGGAGAGTGGAATACAGGTTGATCGTAGTTGGGAAACAACTTTTTGATGAGAATTTCAAAGCGTCTTTGGAGCGCGAAGGCGCTCGAGACGGCGTAGCAGCTGCCGCAGTTCTCTTCAATTCTCGTAGCTTTCTCGAGTTCCTCAGGTGAACAAGTGAGCTCTCACTTTGGTTTACCACCGGATCTGCCTCCGGGTCGTAATTTACAGACAAAAAAGGGTCCCCCCAAGTCCTTAATTGCACTTTTATAGAATTATATTGAGAGAAAGTCCGAAGATCGCTCACCACTCGGCCGGCAGCGGCGCTGCAGCCTGCTCAGCGTGCAGCATGAGGGGCAGTTCGCAAGCGTAGGGTTTGTCCTGCAGCGCCGTGGCTGCTGAGTTGCGGAAAAGTTGAACAGGAAATGAAATTGAAAGTGCAAGGATTTGCGTCTTCACCGAAATCGGCCGTTTGGCCCCTCTGGGCAAACGCGGGCAACGCGTAGGCCACTGTCCGGTGGAACTTCTGATAGCCCATGTGGCTCTTGTACATGGCGAGTTCGGCGGGGGGGGTGTGGGCGAACTGGCTGTGGCTGGCAGTCCAGGAGCCTGCGGGGCTTTGTTGCAGCAAATCTTTGCTAGAAGTTGAACTGTGAGCAGCAAAAGCCGCACTTTTGGCCCGCAGCAGCAGCAGCGCCCGCGGCCGGCAGCACGGGAAGCCCGTAGCCGTGGCCGGCCATGACGAAGGAGTTCTCCGCGTTTGTGGGCATTTCTTTTTCTGCGTAGAAACAGCCCCACTTCAAGGGGGCCCCCGCTGCAGCGCGGGTTTCCTGGGGCAGCAGGGGGGCCTTCTGGCAGCTTTTTGAGGCCTTAAAACACTTCAAATCACCTTCACAGTCCACCCCATTTGCAGCTTCGATGGGTCCGTGGCGTAGCACTTGGTGTTGCCAAAAGGGTCCTCAGAGTCCCCTGAAGTGCCACTTTTGCAAAAAAAAAAAAACTTTTTCAAGTGCATGCGCGCGGACCATTCACCCGCCGGCTGCACTGGCTGCCCCCCGCCTTGCTGTACTTCATGAGCCCGAAGAAGCGCTTCTTGCCGAGGCGCAGCTGGCAGCAAACTGAACTCAACTCTTGCAAAAAACGCAAAGACTCACTTCGAAGCCCTCGTCGTAAACCATTGTCCAAGTGCCGATCTGCAGGCCGCTGTGGGGCAGCGTCACCACCAAGTAGCTCCAGTGCTGCCGCGTGGGCTGCGCGCGAGTTGCCCGCTGGTCCGTCAAGACCAGCCGGCTGGCCAGCCCTTTTCCGCTCTTGGAGATCCACGAAGGGTAGTTTTCCATGCCTGGTCGAACGGGAAAGGAAATAAGTTGTCTGCAAACATCAAATGCAGTCCAACTCCGCGGCCCGCCTACTCGGGTCCAAGTTTTCCATGTTCATGTTCGGCGCGCCGCCCCCGCAGGACAGCGGCTCCTCCGCCTCCTCTCCCCCTAAAACAAACCGCCAAGTCCCGACAACGTCGGACTGCAGCAATCGCAGTTTCAAAACAAGTCAGCGAGAGCCGCAGAAAGCGAACCCACAATGACAGCGTGAATCGGAAGATCAGCTTCCGCCCGCTTGGCAGCGAGCGCCGCTCCCACGGCAAACACTAGCCTCCTCATTGTGTTGCAAAGTCCTAATTGTAAGCTGGTGACTAAACGACAGGGCCGAGCGTAGCACCCGTAAAGAAGACTAGAGGGGAAAATCGCAAAGTTGAATTTCGCCTTCGCAGTCGATACACCCTGTGCAGAACGCCTACAGAGCTGATCTGCGCAACTCGCTGGGACACATTCGAACTGTTGAGCTTTCGAAACTATCTAACGAACAGAACATTCTCGCTAAGTTTCTGCTTTTAATACAAGTGCGTTTCGCTGCCTTATTCCTACCGCTTCTCAAGCAACGAAACTGGAAGCAGCCGGGCAGCAAGAACTCCCCGGCGCGGCCAAGAGGAAGAGCACAAAGGAGGAAAAGCCTCAAATAGAGTAAAAGCCAGGTTAAATCATTTAGTTGCGGAGTTTGAGCGCTTTAAGGACGCGTCAAAGGCCTTTAGCGGACGCGAAAGTGCAGGCGGCAGCAGAGCCTGTGAAATCGGCTGTCGGCGCAGCCCGCCCGGCGCAGGCGGGCTCGGCGGGCGCCCCGAAACCCCAAGACTAATTTCGAGTCAAGTCCGGGGAATAAGTGACCACTTGAGTTGAAGTGGGGCTGTAGACGGCGGTGTAGGGCGCCGCGCGGTAAGCCACGGAAGTGGAGGCCTGCGGAGGCCCCAGGCTGCAGCAGAGGCCGCTCGAAGGGGGGAAAGAAGAGGCAAAGGCCGCGGGCTGGACTGGCACGAGACTTTGTTTGCTGACGAGCTGCGGGTGGGGGCAAAAGCCCGAAGCAGCGCGCAGCAAGTAGTCCCTTTCTTCGGTGAAGGCCCGCACTCGCCCCGCGATGTCGGCGAAGGTTTGCTGCAGCGCAGCAGCCGCACGGGGCTCTCTGCATGCGCTGCTGCTGCTCGTGGCTAGCCAGCAGCTCTGGAGCAGCTAGCTGGGAAAAGGCTCGAGAAAATGAAGTCAAATGCGGAAAAAATTAACAAAAAAGAACAAAAAAAAACTTCAAGTGCCTCACCTGCAGCCGCACTTTGTGGCCCGGCAGCCACCGCGTCTGGTTGAACTTCTCGATGTCGTCCAGCGCCTCAGCAGTCAGCGTGCAGAGGGTTTCGAGCTGCGGGGAGAGGGAAAAGTTGGAGAAAAGTTCAATTTGCACTTGAAATGCGACAATAATAAGTCCATTTGGAGGCCCAAACGATCCAATCCGCCTTAATAAATAGAATAATAGTGAAAAGCACTTTAAAATGGACTATTTTATCTTTTTATTTGGCAATTAGAACCCAAGTTTCAGCCAAAAAACGAGAAGTTGCAAAGCTGCAGCTGCCTTCACCGTGTCAAATCCCGCATTCGTGAAGTGCGAGGCGACGTCAGTCGGGAGCTTCTGGGCTTTGAAAAACTCAACAACCAGCAGCCGCTCTCTCTCCAGCTCGGGGTCTGAGAGCAGCAGCAGCAGCAGCAGCAGCAGCAGCAGCAGCAGCAGCAGCTGGGAGCGGCGCAGGCGCACAGCCTGGCAAAGCTAAGGGAAGGCGGAGCCGCTGGCTTCTCACTTGCGTTCCAAACAGAGGCGAAACCCTTCAGGTGCTCGGGGTAGTGTTTGCAGAGGAAGTCCACAATGAAGTGAATGGCATTTTTCGGGCAAGCTTCTTCGATTTCCTGCGGAAAGCATCAAAGATTAGGAATTATAAGAATAAATAAAACAAAGGGGCCAAAGAATGGCCTCCTACGCAGCCACTTGTGCCCCGCCTGTGGAAACTGTGCAAAACGCTGGCCGCGGGAGCCCCCAGGCCGCGCTGCAGCCGCTGCTGCTGCTGCTGCTGCTGCAGCAAAACTCACCTGCTGCAGTCGCGCAAAGAGTTGAGTAACTTGGGAGATCTGCGCCTTAGCAGCTCTCTCAGTGTCGGCAGCGCTTTCTCCGCGCTGGCCTCTGCTGCCTGCCTCCATCTGCGGCATTGTGCTGCCAATTTCCGGCAGGGTAGGGGGAAACCCTCAGACGCTGAACCCTTATTGATCTGTACAAAAAGCTTCACTTTTTAAACTACTTAGGAGCAAATATAGGCCGACCGCTGCGGATTCCTCCACGGCGGCACTCGAGAGCCGCTGCCGACACTGACGGCTGGACTGACGAGCCGATGCGCGGGCAGAAGAAGCCCTACACTGCACAAAGAGACTTCTTCTCAAGAAAGAAGAACGGATTTTAAAGGCAGAACTCGAGAAATAAGGATGTCTCGTCGGTCGCCGCGCAACTCCTTCCCGCGCTGCTCCTAGACACTTGACAAACAACTAGCTCATCTCAGGCAACGCCGTGGATCGCCCGCCCTTTTCGCTGTTGCTGCACTAGTAAGCCGCGTCGGAGGAATTTGATATTCAATGTTATATGTCGGCTGAGCTTTTGAAAACCTCATTAAGGCCGCTCGTTGCGTTCAATAAGTCGATGCTGTCCGCCCCTCTCACCAGCGCTGCCGAGCAGCGACCGCCAGAAAGCGCAAAATTCTCCCCAAACTCCTCCCCAGTTCAGTTGTTCCCTCAGCTTATTTAAAAGGTCAAATGGGAATACTTCTTTTGCAGTTTCTAAAGCACCGAAAATGCACCAGCAGCAGCCGCGCAAAGGCCAGCTTCGCCTTCGGGCTTGTACACAACCGTACATGAACGTAGCTGTTGCACCAACTTCCTGGGGCTGCCCTGTCCCCCCACTGCACACAACCAACTCCTTTTATCTTTTATTTTCTTTTTTTCCCAAGAGCAAATTAAAAAGCTGATTCTTTTCCATTTTTCCTATTCCTGCAGGTTGCCGGGAGTGTCCGGCGCGGGGGAGCCCTCCGAGTGCCGCGTGGCTGCTCAGCTGCTAGGGAGGCCCCGTGAGCTTCATTTTGAACAGTTCTTTCCCCATTTTATTTCTTTTTTTGTTGCGAAGATTCGTATTCGCCGAGAAATCCCCCGGAGGCCCTCTCTCGCCTGTCCTCCCGGGGTGTAGGGGCCCTCGAAGACAGCGGGGCCCCCGTCCGTGGCTCTCTTGAACTTGAAATTGTTCGCAGCTGCAGCAGCAGCAGCAGCAGCAAAGGGCGGGCCAGCTGTATTCTTTTGCCTCTGCGGAGCAACACAGCCCCTCAGCTCCGCAGCAATTCAAAATGAACTCCAAAGACGAAGACAAAATGCTGAACTCTTTCTCCATCTCCAGCTCTGCAGCTGCGGCTTCCGAAGGAGCCATTCGCCGCCGCCGGGCCCCCCAAGACGCAGCAGCAAAGGAAGCTGCTGCAGCAGAAGAGGCAGCTCCAAGGGCCCCCGGCAGCAGCAGCAAAAGGCGGCTTTCCGCTGTCGCCCCAGAAGAGCAGCTCAGCAGCAGCAGCAGCAGCAGCAGCAGCAGCAGCAGCACGGGGACAGAAGAGAAAGCTGCAGCCCCAGACACAGCTGGAGCAGCGCCGGGCGGAAGCCAAAAAGAAAGCAAAGAACCACCAGCAGCAGACACCAGCAAGGCCTCTTGCAAACAGGAACAGCAGCAGCAGCAGCAGCAGCAGCAGCAGCAGCAGCAGCAGCAAAGGGTGTCTCGCTTGCTCATAGAAATAACGCCGCAAATCCGCAGCTTCATTGAAAGCCATGTGCCTGCGCAGCAGCGCAGCAGCTTAGTAGTGAAAGGTGCAGCAGATCTGGACGTGCTGCAGCGCTGGGTGAGCAGCAAATTCATTTCGAATTCAACTTCCGACACTTTTGCTGCTGCTGCTGCTGCTGCTGCGCTGCTGCAGTGGAAGGCTGTGCAAGCTTGCTGCTGCTGCTGCTGCAGTGGGGGCATGTGCAAGCTTGCTGCTGCTGCTGCTACTATGCTGCAGTGGGGCTTGTGCCAGCTCCTTGCTGCTGCTGGTGCTCTGCTGCAGTGTGGGCGTGTGCAAGCTCGCTGCTGCTGCTGCTGCTGCTGCTGCTACTGCTGCTGCTGCTGCTGCTGCTGCTGCTGCTGTGCTGTTAGTGTCGAATTCAGCTTTTGCTGCTGCTGTTTGCCCTATAGGTCAAAGCAGCAAACGAAAAGGCCGGCAAAAATGGCCCCAAAGTCAACATGGCGGAGCTTGTCGAGGGCTCGCACCTCGTGGGTGCGTCTCTGCTGCTGCTTCCGCGGCTGCTGCTGCTGCTGCTGCTGCTGCTGCTGCTCTGCTGCAGTGGGGGCATGTGCAAGCACAGTGCTGCTGCTGCTGCTGCTCCGCTGCAGTGGGGGCCTGTGCAAGCTCACTGCTGCTGCTGCTGCTGCTCCGCCGCAGTGGGGGCCTGTGCAAGCTTGCTGCTGCTGCTGCTGCTGCTGCTGCTGCTGCAGAACGGATAGAGCCTCCTCCCGTGCCGCTGGAGTCGCTGAGCTTCAAAGAGCGGCTGCGGCTGGTGGCTGACGAGCGAAGACACCAGGCAGCAGTTAAGAGTTTGTGGGGCGAAAAAAAAGATTCTGAAGACTCTTTTGCGGACTTAAACCGCAGCCTCGCGTGGGTCCTCCGGTGTACAGCCACCTGCCACTTGCATGCGTGCATGCATGCACTTGCATGTATGCACTTGCGTGCATGCATACATGCACTTGCATGCATGCACTTGCATGCATGCATGCATGCACTTGCATGCATGCACTTGCACGCATGCACTTGCATGCACGCACGCATGCATGCGTTGCTGCGCTGCAGAATGGGAGTCAACGCACTGATTGGAATCTTCTTGACTTTCCTCGGAGGCTACTGGGCCGCCATGTACAGCGGCGTCGCAGCCTTCGAAACGGTGGGCCAACTGCAGACTTGCTGCTAGCAGCAGCAGCAGCAGCAACAGCAGCAGCAGCAGCAACAGCAGCAGAGTTTGTTTGTGTGCTGCAGCGCGTCGTCGTGGGCCTGGTGTGCTCGCTGCTGTGTTTGGTGGTCGAAGTTTTGCTGTTCATAATTCACGACGAGCGGCGGCGGATCTCGAGGAAGTGAGCGTCGATTTGGAGAAAAAAAAGACTTTTTAAATGTAATTTGCATTTATTTAAATAAATAAATCGAAATTAGATTCAATTTCGCTTTTTTTTTCCGGCTTTCCGTACACTGCTCGCCGATCACTCACACCGCCGGCGGTGCGCGCCGCCGCCGCTGCGGTGTACGTACACCGCAGCCCGCGGCTGCGGTGTACGTACACCGCAGCCCCGACTCGCAAAACGGAGTTTTCGCCAGCCCGGCACTTTTGCTCCCGCAAAATGAAAGTTCTTTTCTTGTTTTGTGAATCTGGAGTTTCGCTCGAGTGAAATTGCTGCGAGCGCGCCTCCAGCTCACGGGGAAGGCGGCCGCTGGCCTGCTGCAGCAGCAGTGGCTGCTGCAGCAGCCGCTGCAGCAGCTGCAGCGGCTGCAGCAGCAGCTGCGGAGGCTGCAGCGGCTGCTGCTGCAGCTGCTGCAGCAGCTGCAGCAAAACTTGAACTTCAAAAGCAGAAACTACTTCAAACAATTGGCGAGCTCTGAAGTTTTTCAGACTAGCCTAGGCCCCCAGTGAGCAGCCTCGAGAAGTTGGGAGTCCGCGGAGGCAGCAGCGGGCGCCGACAGTCTTTGGGGGCGCGCCGCTGCTGCTGCGGATTGCTGCTGCAGCTTGCTGCTGCAGCTGGCTGCAGCAGCTTGCTGCTGCAGCTTGCTGCAGCAGCTCGTTGCTGCAGTCTGCCGCTACGGTTTGCCGCTGCAGCTGGCTGCGGCTGCCGTTTCGCCGCCGCAACTCGCTGCCGCTGCCTGTGTCTCTCCTTCGCAGCTCTTCCGCCGCCGCTGCTGCTGCCGCTGCTGCCGCTGCTGCTGCTGCTGCTGCTGCT